>NC_055993.1:138542912-138845156 GCF_018446385.1 Zingiber officinale
AACAACAATCTCTTACTTTTGCAAATTCCTTGTTCCCTTCAACTCAAACTCCAATGTTCTTCTGGAAATCATAATACTCGTTTACATCCAATCCCTTTTAAGTAAGTTTCCAGAGATTAATAAAAAGGTTTCCTTACAGAAAACTAAGTCCCAAAATCATATAGAATAGAGCAGAAAGTCAAACACTGATAAAGAGATGTCATAGAAGAGCAAATAAAAACTGATGAGAAAAAGACATCCTTGAACAAATATCAAGGGATGAACAATAAATATATCACAAGATATGATTTTATATATATATAGATATAGATATCTTTGTCAAGGTCAGAACAAGATGTTGCTTGGTCAGATTAAAGAAGAAAGAAAGAAATAGAAAAATAATAATAAGAAGAAGAACAAAAAGAAGAGGTGTAGAAAACAGAGAGCTTGTGAGTTTGCCTTTGAACCTACCACTTAGGGAACAAGAAAGAGGCTTCAATTGAATGCCTAAACTTTATTTTCCTCTTCCACTTTTCTGCTGCTTGTTCTATCAAGTCAGCTGCAGCAGCAGCAGCAGCAGCAGAAGAAGAAGAAGGAGAAGAAGAAGATAAAACCATCCCTCTCTCCTGAGTGAGTTTAAAGGCATCACCTTTCGCCTCAAGAAGCTGTGGATTCTTCACTGTGCCTCGATCACTGCTGCAGCTCGCCTATGCCATTGCTAACCACCAGTTGGTCGACCTAATGCTTTGTCTTCTCCTCCCTGCTCAGCGTCCATGGCCCGCTAATGGCTGGCCTAAGCGTAGGAGATAACACAGTCGTTTGACATTTGCAGCACGCCATGGAAATTAAAAAAGAAAACTGGACAATTTCTCAATAATATTTTAATATTTTTATTCTATTACTTAAATCCTTTCTCTCTTTGATTTTGCTAAAAGATAATTAAGCTATTAATTAGAGTGTTGGGTTGTACAATATCTTATTAAATGCTTGCTAATCATGGTGATTAGGCAAGTGTAAGCATTGCTGTCGCCATAGAATTTGATTACTCTTTCTTGTCAGTGAGTTTTCACATATAATATTTATACTCATGATCTCAAATATTAATATACACACAAAAGAATTGAAAGGCAACTTGAAAAAAAAATTGAAAAGATTTAATTAGATTAATTGAATTATAATGAAAGAAATAATTGATAAAGTCGCCGGCTTTCGGAAGGCAAATCAATGTGCAATTTTTTTATTTATTAAATTTCCACCTTAATTTTTAACAGGCCTTCTGACTACGGCAAGTTCTGTATTAATTGATTGATTGATAAATAAATAAATTAGAAGAAAATAAAATAAATTAGTATTTTTTTTTATATTTCCACAGGTTTCCTGGATATGAACGATCTTCGAAGGGAAAATTTGTACGCAGGTCCAGTAACAAATATAATTTTATATGTAGTCTTCATTGGAATAAATCTTTATTTCTACTTCCTAATTAAATATATTTATCTAATTATCTCTGATATTTTAAGTATAAAAAGTCTAAAAATAAATATAATTCCTTTTAAATTCAGTACATTAAATTAGAATCTAATATATTTTCTATCAAATTGAGCACGATTTTTTTTTCACCTCAATTGATTTTCTTTAAATGGTACTCGATGGAAAATATATTAGATTTTCTTTAAATGGTACTGAATTTAGGAGGAATTATATTAAGTAAAAAAAAAAACGTACTCAATTTAATAGAAAATATACTTAATTCTAGTTTAAAGTACTGAAATTAATAGGAATTATACTCATTTTTAGACTATTTATATCTAAAAAATATGAAGGATAATTTTAATAGAAAATATACTCGAATATACTAGATTTTCTTTAAATAATACTCAATTGGATAGAAAATATACTAGATTTTCTTTAAATAATACTTAATTGGATAGAAAATATACTAGATTTTTTTAAAATAGTATTGAATTTAGGAGAAATTATATTAAAATAGGAAAAAAAATATATGCTTAATTTAATAGAAAATATACTGGATTCTAGTGTAAAGGACTGAATTTAAGAGGAATTATACTCATTTTTGGATTTTTTGTACCTAAAAAATTTGAGGGGTAATTAGGTCATAATATTTGAATGAGGGAGTTGAAGCAAATAAAATTTTACATGAAAAGAATGGAAATAAAATTTTTTATAAATAAAAATTCTATGTAAAATTTAAATTGTGATTAAAGATTTTTTTCTATTTTATTCATCTTCCAAAATGAACTTAAATTATTTAAATTATTAATATTTTTCTTGAGATGGAAATTAGTGACTATTCATCCTTTTTCTATTGCACCACATCCATATCTCTCTGGAACTTTCATTTCATTGAGACTGTTGACTTTGCCACTTCAAACTTTTGAACAGTTGGAGACATTTGTCATTGATTGATTGATTGATTAATCTGGAGGATTGTTGTGTTAGATTTGCATGACTAGGTTCAGCAGTAGCATTTGGAACTATCCTGAAAAGATTGATGGAACACAATTCCAACCAAACTTTTTCGTACCTCCTCAGTTTGAGATAATTCACAAATCTAAGAAAAAGAGAGAAAGAAAGAGGCTGAGTCGGTGTCAGTCTGCCATTTGTAATGGCATCTCCATAGGAACTGCAGCTACTTTGAGGAGAGAGGCCAATAATTGAGCAACGGCAGGCTGCGGCTGCTCCTCTCGACTTCTTGTCCTTTTTGTTCTTCCTTTCCTTTACTTTCCTCTGCTTTCCTTTCCTCTTATCTTCTCTGTTGGCAATCAACAGTGGTTGCGACTGCAGAAGGAAATGAAATGAAATGAAATGAGTAGTTAAGAGCAGCCTGTGACTTGTCTCTGGTAGGGCAAGCAAATAATCTGAGCATCCCAATGGGGTGGGCCGAGTTGGCTGATCTGCCTACAATAAATGGGGTTCAGAGATAACTCAATAATTGAGCCTCTTCTTTCTTCATCTTTGAGCAGTTGAGGAGGAAATACTATTTTATACATTTCGTTTGCCAAGAAATCTGTAAAATGATAGCATTTACCAACATGTTTAGAGCTGTGTGATGAATTTCACATATTGAACTAGTCCCGTCAGTGAATTTCACATCTTTGAGCAGTAAGCAGCTGCTATTATTCCTGTGCTCTCTTTGATTCTCCTCTCTAACTCTGGCCTCAAATGCCTTATAAGCCCCTGCACCTGCCATGTCGCAGGCTTGCAGCATCACCCAGAGCACAGACTGTGTGTCCTTCTATTTGCTTTGTAACTTCCTGCAACATATCAATCTCCTCTAGCTTAGGTTAGCATTCCCCACCTTCAACCTCTCCGTGACCACCACAGCCATCCAGTCCCCTCCCGGCTGTCCACAACTTATCAACTCCATACCACATGAGATATTGTCACCATAAGATATGAAGTTCGAATTTCGACAAAGTCGAGATAAATATCTCCCTTATGTGTTAGTCATTATTCCAAAGGCTAGTAGTTGTTCGTGATTTACTTCTTCTGTGTTGGTCCTGAGACGAATTGATAGGAATACTGAGAGTAAACATATTCAACTTTTACCACCAATAAAAAGGAGATTTCGTTTGTTTTGTTCAAGGCTCTCAATTAATGTGATCTCTTCACCACATATATAAACTCCAGCTTCAAAATGTAGATATGGTCTCATCCCAAGACGACTTACCCTCATCTATTTGTCATTGTCTTGTGGACATGTTGAATCAGTAGGCAGAGGACAATGCACAGTCATCACTGGGTTACACTGTAAATTTATATCGTAGATTGATTTTCTCACATAGCTAATCTTTTATTTTGATTTAAACTTTATTCTGATTCAATCTCTTTAGGATCATCAAAAAGTAATAAGTTAATTACTAAAATAGTATTGCATTAGAGGTGTTGAACCTTACGAAACGACATATTCGCCGAGATCAGGCGCCGGTTGGCTTTCCTTGATGAACTCCGTCGTCGTCGTCTGCCTCAACCCCGTCGCCCTGCCAATGATAGGAGGTAAATTGGGAAGTTATAAATGGTATGGATTTTTTTTTCTCGAGTTTATGGAAATCCGAACCTTTATCATATAGTAACAACTCTACCTTATACTAATCAACTCAATCCTATCCCACAAACTATTGTTTCATGCCATAGTTGTTATGCAATGTATCGTATCGTACCATAAGAGCATCTCCAATGTAAGCTTTTTAAAAGATTTATAAAATTAAAAAAAAAATCAACAAAAAAATTCTAATAAGTATGGAGATAAGTTTTTAGATTTTTAGCTTTAACAGCATATTTGATTTTTCAAATCTATTTTTTTCTTACCATTAATCAGAAAAAATAATATTTGACTTTTTAAAACTAGTAAATATTTTATTTAATAGTTAAACTACACCTCTTTCTTTTAAAAATAAATATATTTGATAAGTTAAAAAAATATAAATAAATATAATTAAATTAAAATTCATAAATTTATTAAATATTAAATAAATATTATAAATTAAATTATAAATTATAAATTCATTAATTTATTAATTAAAAATTATAAATAAATTAAATTAAAGATGAAAACTAATTAAAATATTAAGTAAAAATTATATAGAGATATTAAATGAAAACATAATAAATAAAGATATATGAATTATAATGTAGGATCCATAAAAAAATTGTATAGAAGTTTTTTTTTGATTGTGGAGAGAATAGAATTTTTTTTATTTTTGATATGATATTGATATGACATATTAAAAACTACAACAAAGTTTATGAAAAAATTTAACTATTAAAGATGTCCTAAGTAGTATGATAATCCACAAAATTTGTATTTACGAGGTGATGTTTTGATTTCATAGAATCCCACTGCAATAACAATACAATGTATGCTCTTATAGGCCAGACCAGCTTGGGACAGGTTGGCGGGGGCGCTAGGGACGAACATATTCACCTTTTGCCACAATTGCATGCCAAACCAGCCTCGTACAAATATTACCACCAGGGCACCACAACAACAAATAATAAGCTTTATTGCATTAAATCGGATTGACTATATAAATCCTTTGATCATTTGACTTTATCTTCTAATATTATAATATCATCTATACTTAAATAAATTTTATCTTATTTTATTATTACTAATTAATTTTTTTATCTTTCTTTTCCTCTTTTAATATACATATTTGTCATAGTTTCACATTTCCTAACTCGAATATTTATTGATTGTCTAACAACATATTTGTATCATCTTAAACGTATCTTTCAGAGTTTTTTTCTTGATTTTCTCTCTAATACTTTTATTTCTTATTATATCAATTCTCGTATGTCCATATATTCACCTTAATATCCTTATCTCTGTAACTCTCAACTTCTACTCATATGCTTGAGTCATAGCCCAATATTCAACAACATATAACATAACAGCTCTAGTCATTTTAATTTATAAAACTTTCCTTTAAATTTTAGAAGTATTCTATGATCACATAAAATACTCGATGATCTCTTCTATTTTAATCATCTTACTTATATTCTATGTAAGATATTTCTCTCAATCCCTCCGTCATTTTATAAAAGTGATCCTAAATACTTAAATCTCTCAATTTCAAACAATTTATCATCTCCTATCTTAATAATTGTCTCATTCCATCTAATATTGCTAAACTTAAATTCTATATATTTTATCTTTACTATACTAAGTCTAAAACATTTCACTTCTAGTGTTCTCCGCCAAAATTCTAATTTAGCATTTACTCTTTCATGTGTCTTATATACCAAAACAATATCATCTGCAAATAACATATACCATGATATTGTATTTTGAATGTGTCTAATAAATTCTTCCATAATTAATATAAAAAGATAGAGATTTAAAGTTGATCTATGTAATTCTATCTTTACTGTAAATACTTTTAATCCGCCTGAAGTCTTAACTTGATCGTTACATCCTCATACATATTATTAATTAGTTTAATATATGTTACACCGATACCTCTTTTTTAAAAAAATTCTTTGTATAATTTCTCTTGAGATTCTATCATAAATTTTTTATAAGTTAATGAATATTATGTGTTTCAATTAATTGCATGAGAAGATGTATAACTACTATTGTTGACCTTCTAGACATGAATCTAAATTGATTTTCGATCACCATGGTCTCTTTCTTTAATTTTTCTATTACTCTTTCTTAAAATTTCATAGTATGACCCATTAGTCCAACGATTCTTTTTATTGTACATCCAATTTAAATTTTGTTCTACTTTTGAAGTTTAAATTCTATGATAAAAATTTAAATTTCTATACTCATTTGAACTACTTAAATTATCTAAGTTAAATTGATCATCTAAATCTTTATTAAAAAATTGATGAAAATAATCTTTCTACCGCTCCTTTATTTTTTCATTATTTACTTAGTACCTCTATTATATTCATCTTTAATACATTTTCTTTAAATAAGATATATTGCCTTCCTTTATATCATTTTAGCTATTTAATAAATATCCCTTTCCCCTTTTCTTGTATCTAATTTTCGCTATAACTATTTAAAATTTTCATTATTTGTTTCATTCATTACTTTCTTAACGTCTTTTTTGACTATTATTTTTTTAAATAATTTTTCTTATTTTTACAAATATATAATTCCTTATAAACGGTCCATTTTTTCCTTTATCATTTCTATTAAAAGTAAATAAATAAATACGTAGTTGCATTAACCTTGGAGAATAACACTACCCTTATCTTTGATTTAGATAGGAGCGTATCTTGATGGAGTCTTGAGTAATTGTGCCAATAAATTATCAGGTTACTTGGAGGCACAAAAGAAGCATTTTTGTCTCCAAAACCACACAAGTTTCTCATCGAATTCTTACCGATAGAATAACTTCAGCGTATCATGGAGATATTTAAAATAACAAGTGCCGAGAACCAGAATAGCTTCTTGATGCTTTATACATAATTGGTTCCGGTGTCCATATTAAGGGCATATAAGGCATCTTGTTAGGCTCTGTTACAAGCTTCAGCAATGTGATGACAACACATTGGGAAAATTAATAACAATGCAATCACCTGTTGCCTCCATTTCTAATAACATTTCTGCATAAATCAACATAAGTTAATTATCAAATAGATAGTTGAAAATTGACTTGTAAGAATCATTCCATCAGATAAATCAAATGAATAATCAAGGTTTTCAAAATCTAATTGCACTCTTAGACATATACCTGATTGCCCCCCAAATCACCAAGAGTCCATCAACCCTGAGTGTATCCAAAAAACAAGATTGTCAAAATCTGACTATCCACCCCGCAAGTGATCATCAACTATTGTAACTCATTTAGAGTGTCAAAATATATTTGTTTCCACAAAACATTTCAGTGAAAGAAAAAGATGAATCATCACATTTCTTGATGCCACTCTTTCCCATTCTACATTTCTTATAATTATCTGACTCAAACTGACAACTTCACATCTGTTGAGCAAAAACCTGAACAATTGTTGCTCCATTCAGGTGGAGGTCCATTATCTTCCAACTGTATAAGTTGTATCAAAAATGGATGCAAACAGCGAGCACAATTGATGACTCCAAAATGGTGAGAGGCACACATATCCCCTTGATCATTGCCGCCTTATTGAATCAAGAAAATGCAGCTGTTTCTGCAGAAAAGGAACTAATCTATAAAGAATAGATACAAGGATCACCTTTTTCTTTTCAGTGAGACTGGATCCTTGATATTTTTGTGGCACTGAAGATGGGGATTATGGGAACCTGAACTCGAAATGCATCAGCATTTCCGAGTCATTGCTAAAGCATACTCACAAAGAATTGACCTTTACAAAACAGTAGGCATCCAGGTATTCTGACATTCTGGTTTATCCTTTACAACCTTTGAAGATATTCTCGCATAAATGGCCCTGAGAACATTACTTCCACATCTAGAATTATCGCAATTGCTTATCAGTGAAGAATTATTAATTCACAGTCTCGAAGAACAGAACTTGTGGCTGCAGATGCCCCCTTTTACATGTGGTAATAACATCTTCCCAACCGCCAATCACCTGCACAAATTAACTTAAACCATTTAAAGATTCAATATGCTGAGGGAAAAAGAACAAACCTTCAAGTTACCTTTACAGTTTGGTCATCATACATGACCCATTGATCATGTTCATATGCAAAGCAGTGATAGTGTTGCCCATAGTAACAAACCTGATGAGTGAACAAATTTCAGAATTCAGATAATCGGTAA
Source organism: Zingiber officinale (assembly GCF_018446385.1). NCBI lineage: Eukaryota > Viridiplantae > Streptophyta > Magnoliopsida > Zingiberales > Zingiberaceae > Zingiber > Zingiber officinale. The sequence continues at coordinate 138,551,129 of NC_055993.1, forward strand.
CATAGTCTAGCTACAAGTAGGGAAGTATGAAACAGCTCAAAACATGATATGTAAAAAGGTGGGGAAAATGTAGTGAGTTAGTTTTGGCTCTTAACAGAAGTATGAGATGCTTCAGAATTTGACAAATCATCAGATCCTTCAACAAACATTCAAACAGCTTAGTTACAAAGCTGAGCAAAAACAAAACACATGAGCCTTTACCAAGTGCTAAAGACGTTTAAGTATAAAAGCACAGGATAGCCAGACATAACAAATACAGAGTAACCAAGCTGATCTTTCCACAAAAAGAAAAGATATTGGGATCAACAGTGAAACATCAATTTTGCATCCTTGTTTGCTAACTCATAGGCTATTCTTAATTTATCAACTTGTCCGTTATAACAAACCATACATGCTAAAGCTGGCAATTCTCAAAGTTCAAGTTCATCTTGGCATCTAGCTGTCATCATGAGATTTTGTGAGCAATAAATAAACAATACATGTCAAAATAAGTTGTTAGCTTCGCTCCTAGATATTTCTTTGATGTCTCAATGAAAATTTAACAAAATTACTAGTCTGATAGATCTGTTGTCTTAATTCTAAAAAAAAAAGAAATTTCATGGGCAACCGCCAACCGGTAACATCACAAATGGTATATGATCTTTGGGAAATTGTCTCTTCCTAAACATTATGGCAATCCAAAGATTAAAGATCTACACTTTTATAAACATGCTTATCTGTGCTAAAAGATGATGCTCACCATGCATCCTTATTCTCAAAGCTAAACGGAAATTGGATCCCAGGCCATGCTGTCATTCACTGTCTAACAAGGATAATTAATCTTGGAAACTCACTCAATCTTTCATACCATCTTTGAACAGTACAATGAGTGGCAAGACATTAGGCTTCTGCTCTGACTCTGATATTGTTAAATGCACTCTTTCAATAAAAAATATGATATGTGCACCTCAATTATCTGAGATTGGCTATATGGACCTTTTCTTGTCCTCAAGCTTTACAAGGGTACATCATTAGTAATCCCAACCGCCAAGGTTAATTAAATCCACATTCAATCATTCTTTGATCGCAGTGATTAATCACTCTTGTGAACAAATATGCACATCTATCTTTAACTATTTTCTCGTCCTTCCCAGAAGCTCCATCCATCTCAAAGTTTTGATCTCAGCTTTCAGCTAAACATGATTCCCTTGGTACCATTGCTTAGTGTACTTTCCTTTGTTTGGCTGATAATATGCTAGAGAGAAACACTGAGATTCCTTCAAGCTTGATAACTTGTTTGTCCTATTGATTGGGACATTGTTAAAAAGACTACTCCCATCTCATCTGATGATAAATTTTGGACCTGGAAATCTAGGTTGGGTTAAATACAACAGGCTGCTTATACCCCACCACACCATCAGTTCTCCCAGAAACCCACCACACAGGATTCGCAACCTGTCAAGGACTAGAATCTAGCAAGCTTGCTATAGATTGTTGCCACAGTATATGAGAACAACCAATGCTAATATTTTATATTTTCTATGGTGTGTTCTAACTGAGATTGTGTTTTTTTTGTAGGATGCCTATTCATACTTTCCCCTAAGTATGAACATGTACAGCAAATTATGTTGAGAATTTTTAATAATGGGAGAGTAGGAAAACCATTCTCGTACAGGAGACAAGGCCTGATGCTGGATAGGTGAAAAGAAATGGTTATAGCTCTTACTTGGTAGAATCTACATTTATTTCGTAAGATTCTTAAGGTCAATGATGTGATGGTGGATGCAAAACTCAGCTCAGAAAAAAGGCATTCAAGTTTTCACTCAAGCTTTTCACTAACAACTCTTTCTACTAGTGAAACAATAGGGAATTAACTACAGCAAGAAGAATCTAATTATGCCTCTCTAGCTGACACTTCCAAATATCACTGGACGCACTTTGGCAGATTCACAATATAATTAATCACAATTTGATGCCAATTTGTTCCTCTAAAAAATTCTGACCTAACAAAATATATCAGGATGGCAATTTTATATAAATGAGGTTGCAAACCAAGACATCAGTAAAATCTTGAGAATTTTGTGCTGAAATTGGCCTAAGGAATTGAACTTGCTGGTGGACTAAGATTTTTTTGGTGCCTTGTTCTCACTTCTTTCAATATGTTACTCTTAGCTAGTTGTTGTAGATTTTGTTATTCTATCTTGCAATATATATACCCTGATCCTATATCAGGCCAACCATCTAAAGGTACAAACATAAAAGTATGTCCAGAAAAAGGTTTCAACACACCCAAGGTACATGAAAGGTACTGCCACTACCTGAATTTTTCCTAATAATGATGTGGCCATCTGCTAACTAGAAATATATACACATATATAAGAAACAATAAAGATCAAATTGAAAATTTTGTAATATGTCACAGGGAAGGAAGTCATTGAACCACTTCAACAAACACAAACTGTATAGTATACTTGCACCATAATTCACCGAAGAGAAAGGCTTGCTAGAGATAAAAATGACAAAATGGTCGGTAAACAATAATGACTATACAAGAATAGTTTTAAGACTGAATATAGAATAAAGGTATGGATGAGCCATAAATTAAGTCACCGAGTTGCAAGTAATGACTTTGTTATCTTTTCATATTAATTCAACAAAAAACTATTTTGAAACGTTTAATCAAGAGATTAATAGTTTCATATCTATGAACATCATTCCATGAAGCAAAGTTAATCTGAATGTAGACAACTTAGGAAACTAATGCATGAAGGAAACAAGAAGCCAAAGTGATTTACCTACTTGTTACAGAGATACCAGAAAGAAATATGATTATCAGAGTTCAACTGGGAAGTTAATATTAAACTTTGACGTTTGTTTATGAATTCAACTGAGAAGTTAATATTAAACTTTGACGTTTGTTTATGAATTCAACTGAGAAGTTAATATTAAACTTTTACTTATTCAACTAGGAAGCTAATATTAACGGTGCTGTTTGTTTATTCAACTATGAGCATCCACATCAGATACCCTATTCAAAGATTTTACCTTAAATTTTGGATAGGGTAGCTAAAAAATCTTTACATCAGCTACCCTATCCATTCCCTAAAATATGCATTTATGAACAGTACTTCTCTAAATTTAGGAAATGGATTTGATTCCCTAAACATTATGGAGGAGAGAGAAGAAATAGGGAAGCTGATATATAATGTATTGAAAAGTGGATATCCAAATTTAATAAAGTAACTTTTTTATCCTAAATTATGCATTTTGGATAGGGAAGCTGGTGTGGATGCTCTAACAAGTTAATATTAAAGATTGATGTTTGTTTTCTCTATTAGAGACATCGATTCAACAATGCCTTAGCATCCATAAGTTATCACATATGACATAACAATTCAAGGACAGGATTATAAAACAAAAAGTTGGTTAATATTGTCTTTTTGAAAATACCACAATCAATGAAAATACAAGGCACTGGCTAACATACCATTGAAATCAGAGAATGTTCACTTCCTTTATCTATGCCGCAGTAGAGAACCCCAATATCAACATCAGTGGTAATTGCTGCCAAAGTTGCAGATATATCATCTGCACTTTCAGTTGTACTCTGCCATCCTAAAACTGCAATAGAATATTAATCAGTTAGGGTATATAGAACGATATCTGGTAAGCATTAAAAAAATTTAGAAAAATCAGCAACCTATACCTCTGCCAAATGTGAAAAAAAAGAAAATAGAGGTAACATTTCAGATTTTTTTTTTAAAAAAAAATGAACCAGATCAGTGGTGAGAATGAAAAGGAAATAGGAGCTTTGTAATTTTGTTTATCAAAAAAAGATGAAAAAAAAAGGAAACAAATGGAGGATATGAATGTAAAAAGCAGATGAGATCTGTAAGTAAATAGAGGATAACCACTGAAAATATATCAATCATATGCAAACAGAGGATATTGCTAAAAGAAAATGTATATGGAACAGAAGAAACAAACAGGTTATGACACTAATAATAAAGTGTGTTTGTTCCTGTACAAAAGAATATTAAAATATGGTTGACTACTGGATATGATATATTAATACAAGTATGACATATCAACACAACTCCTTCACACCATGAAAGAGATGTGAATTACTTACTAACTTTAAAAAAAAAAGGAAAAAGAATAGGTACCAGCTGTGAAAACATGTGGCGGATGAGACAATATATGATTCACGTAATTTTGTTTTCCACAACCACCAGCTTCAACATCACATGATAATCGGTGATTCATTTCCACAGTCTTCAAAAGATCATCCAAAGAACTTTCTGGACACATAATCTGCAACAAAAGAATCATGACTTAAATGAATTTGCTGATGATGTCACAATTGTTTTATTGAATAGCCGTGGAAGGCAACATAACCCAAAAAACTTGTGAGACTTGCCTTTGCTGTTCGTAATGAATTTGCATTGATATTCTGAAAAAACGAAGTGTACTTTAGGTGTCTAGTCTGGGAATGGCAGTTGTAACAATTCATCTGTTCATCTATATTCATTCCAAAGAGTGTGTGTGCAATACACGAACTGTTTGTGCAATCCCATGATCCCTCTGAATTATTTTTTTGCAGCCCAGCATCATTATCCCCAGAATGAACCTTAAATGACTTATGCAAACAATCAAAAATTACTGACAAAACCTCAGATGCATCATTCATCTGTCCCTGTTAATGGATACAGAATCTTTTAGATTAACAGAATACCAAAATCTACATGACCTAAGATCTCATCAAAGGTCAGAGTAATTACTACTGCATAGAACAGCACATTCATGATATAATCACCTCTTGAAAGAATTTACTATCAGGATATAAGTTGCTCAAAGCAATTCTCAAAGAAGTAGGTGCAACAGCATCGCTTAGTCCACCTTCAGAAGCATTTCTCAAATCTGTAAATATATCATAAAGCGCACAGACAACACATGGATCTCCAACATGCCCGTGCACTGATGACTTTTTGAGGAACTCATCTCTGAAACGCCTTAAATGCCATAATGACTAAACCAGTAAAAAATCACAAACATCATTGGCATGAAGCATATTTTAAGAAAGTGGTATTTAATGAATCAACAAGTTATTCAATACTTTACCTGGATAATCACATTCAAGAAACAATTGTATTCACCAACTGCATTCCTGAGACCAGTGCCAAGGACTTCTTTCTGGCTTGAAATGCTCCCTGTTTCAGTAGCTGACACAACATAGTCATTGCCTTCTGTAATTTTCAAAAGCCAAAAGAATTACAAACTGAAGCTCCTGAGAAGGTAGAAATTCTTGAAAAATGAGATATCAATTGAATATTATCTCCATTAGATATTCAACATAGATAATTTCCATTGTCACTCAAAATGAATATAGAGAACATATGGATACTCTATAAATATGCAAATGAAAAAGGAAGAGAGCACAAGTTGCATGGTTACAAAAACCCTTCTGAAAATTAGCATAGTAATGATTGTATAAAAAAGTAAAAAATTGTAGTGAAAGGGATGGTACTATTTTGAATCTTGCTCTATCTCATTGTCTGACAATTGCTAATACTTTGCAAATATGAAATTTTCATATTTTTGGGATTCGAAACAATCATCTGTTACTCAGAATAGTGTACAAGTATTCAACACAGATATGAATCTTTCTAAAAAATTTTAAACATGATCGATGGGGATGTTGATTTCTGAGTCAAAGCATCAGTGTTTGATATGAATGATCAAAATTAAATTTGTTTGCCACACATGAAACAGCCTATCCTTATCTGAGTTGGCATAGTGTACTTAGGTACTGCTACGTGGACAGAATCCATAATCTAGGTATCATCCAGGTATCTTCTCTCATCTAGTACTTCTTGATCTAAAAATCTCAATGCTCTTAAGGTTTATCATGCACCATTGAACCTTTAAGATGGTCTAGTCAAATTTCCACATATATTCTAATTCAGTAGGAGGTTCCGGTAAGAATTGACAATAGCTATATTACAATTTAAAGTTGATAGAGTCAGAACCTTCTTCTGGAAGTCCTTTGTTCCTAATTTCTGTATGTTAAATTCTCTCAATAACAAAGTATAAATACTAGTTTTAAGACCACTACAAGAAGATAAAAGCAAAAATAATCCAGCAGGATTATAGAGGTATGGATCCAGAGTAGGTATAAAATTAATTTTATTGCTTAGTTGCACTATGATATAGGAATAAATTATTGTTTCTTATAACATTACATTAGGTATTGGGACATGAATGTCAAGACAAATTACATCTCAGAAAGTCTTAGAAAATTATAATACTATAATGTTAGAATTATTAAATTATTGATTATTTATTTCCTCTTATGTTTTATATATTAGTATTACATCACAAATTACTCGCACCAAGCATATAATATAGTCGAAGATGCATCTATCGTACCTCCAAACCAAAGTAGAACTGGAAAAACAACCTAACTGTGACTTCTGAAGATAAGTGAGGATAAAACAAGACATCTCTTTCAACAATTCATGTTTATAATAAGGAAATGAAAAGGAATAAAATGAACAAAACATACCCAAGCTTTCGCGCACAGCTTGCTTAAGTTCTTCTTGGAACCTTTGTTCATCCACATCCTGAAATTGTCCTGCTGACCTCACTTCATTTTGTCCTGACCACAAGTAACAAGTAATAGTTTAGCACCAAATGTATTAATAGCAGCTTATGGTGTCCCAAGCACCTGGATTGTCTCCCTGGTCACTATTACTTTGAAGTTGATTTTAAATAAACATGCAAAATAAAGAGAACAAAAAAAAGCATTTGCCATATATCTTACATAAAAATGAATTTGCAAGATATTTACAGGAAAAAATATGAGCATGCTATAACAATGACCTCCATATTATACTTGATAAAGATATTGAACAGACATTCTATTAAAAATTCAACATTCCTACTAAACCAATTGTCAAATAAGTGATTCTATGTTTGATTCCCTTACTAATTTTGCCTATTTGGCATATTTGTAAAGCTTGTTAACATATATACAGTAAGTAAACTACTGTTGAGAAACAATATCTGACATTACAAGTACACTTGTTGGGCAGACATCCAAAGTAGCTCATAAGACTCCTAAGGAATCACTATGCACTTTGTCACAAAGCATTACTAACAGCCAATTAAAGCAATGATTGGGAACTAAACTTGCATATCAAATTTCATCAAGGTCAAGCTAAGCATGGCGCTACCTTGTAATAATTTAACATTAATAGCATCAGCAAATTATCATGGAAACAAACAAGAACCTTGGAAGCCATAGTACAATTAAAAACCAAAGAAAAACATATGATTATGTAATTCTCTTAGAATTAAAAAACAAATTTATAATTGTGAATAAAAGAGACCTGCAGCATTATCTTGAGTGTATAATTCATTTTGACATCGAGCAAGCAAACGATTTTCTTTAGAAAATGGAAAAGCTCTTTCATTCCCTTCAGGCAACTCTCTTGTAATATTATGCTTGGAAACCTGCTTAGCTTTTGATTGCTCCAAAGGAAGAAAACCATCATACAAAGTTCCTGCACTTCCTACAAGTGAAAACAGTATAAGATGACATAAAGCAAAAACTAGTCATCAAGATATTAAAAATGTAATTTTTCACACAAATATGCCCTCTTGCTCAAACAAGAACAAGAAATTACCTTGCTTGTGTTTTGTATGAGATTGGCTACTTGTCTTCTTAATCTTTTGAAAGCTATTACTATTGGAAAATGTCCTATTGGTTACAGATTTCTCTACTCCATTAACTTGCAAACCCACTTTTAAAGGGAAATCCTTATAGTCATCAAAAGCTTGCATTCTGTCAATACAATTTTCATTATATTTCTCACTGTTGTCGTTAATACTGCGCTGCTGTCCAACATCAATCTGGTCTGTTGTGCCAGACTTATTTCTTTGTTTGAATCTCATGTTAGGGTTGTCATAGTGCATGTTGGCTTCAAAAAAATGGAATTCACCAAATTCTGCACCTTCTACAAAAGTGGGTACGGTTTTATTTTGCAACCTAGAGTCATAATTCAAATTAGCCACTGAATTAACAACAAAGGCTCCATCAGTCTGATTGTTCAGATAAGCCACAGCATTGATTTTAGATTGTTCTGCAAAGTGTTTCTGCTTTGTCTCATCTTCAATCCTCCTTTGATACTCCAATGTCTCCTCAAGTTTCCTTTCTTCAGCCTCAAGTTCCACTCTAAGTTTAGACTCCTCTTCTTTCTGTGTCAGGTAATCACCACTTGATACAACAACATCATGCTCCAAGGTAACACCATATACAACAGACTCACTGTGGCAAGATGAGACACAACTTCACAGTTTAGCGAACAAATTAAAAAAAAAAAAAGCTAATTATTTGATAAAGTGGCATCTGATAGAACTCAATCAAAATAAAGGATCAAACTATCAAAAAATCTCATGCGGATGAGATTACTAAAAATGAATCCAAAACTGTAACATTAAATCTTCCACTAAGACTTTATATTATAGTAATTGTGTAACATGATCATACAAGGGAAATTTGATGTAAGTTATTCAAAAGATAATCTCTAGCTACTGGTGCAAGGAGATAACCTCTAACTATTAGTGCAAGGCCATAAATAATGGGAAGTGAGAGGTGTCAGGACACAACAAAAATTAAGAGAAAAAAAACACAGGTAATGTTGATTATGAATTATGAGTGGACAAGGGATGTGCTTACGATTGTTCAGTAGTATGCTGATGATCTGAGGATTGATCAATATAACCCACACTCTGACATCAAAAAAAGTAAGAGAGAGCATGTCGTCAAAAAAAAATCTTCACCGTGGCATACAGGAAATACAAGAAATTTAAGGAGACGAATTATGAAGACCTTTTGATCTTTACTTTTCCTGTAATCTTTATTCTTCTTCTTCTCCTTTGATTTCTCATGTGCATGCTTGGTATCATTTCCTTTGTTTGCATTCTTCTTAGCATCCTGTGCAAGCTCTGCTAGGAAGGCTTCTCTTGCAGCATCAGACTTTTCTCTAGCATCTCTGTCTACCAAATCCTCCAAATGAAACTATTAAAGACAAAAACAACAAGTTCAAATTAACCAACCACATTATAGAACCAAATATGTTGAGAGACATTTGCATAAAAGATGAAGTCAAATGAACGAACCCGAATAAAAGATTTTACAAGTGGCAAAATGACAGTACGATAATCCATGGCTGAAGCGGGTCCAAGCTTCACTTCTAATCGCTGCATGCCACTCACATTGTGCATGATCCTTGCATCAATCTTGTTAAGCTGCACGCAATAAGATATGGATGAAGTTCAAAGGATTGGAGATGGCAGTCTTATCAAAATGACCCGCAAACCTCTACAGAAAGTTGTTCCTTCTGCCTCTGAATTGCTATTCCTATACAAGTATCTGTTTGCTGCAAGTAATCATGCACCCTCCAATCATCACCTTCATCACAATTCAAATCACACATACGAGAACCGGCACTACATAAAGCCTCATCATACCCGAATTGTGATACATTCAAGACTTGTGCCTCCTTCAGAACATTAGAAATAACTTCCAATTCGAATCTGCAGCCATCCAGCATTTCATCATTCTCCCGCTCCATGAGTTCTTTTTGTCGCTTCCTCAAAATAGCCTCATAGCTTTGAGATGCCAACTTCACTCCTTGCTCCCTTCTTTTCAGTTCTTCAAAACAAAGGTTTTCAACAGCCTGCAAAGCCTCCTCATAACTCAAATGTTCACATTTCCGTTCACACAGACTTTGCAAGGGATAGAATTCTTTCTCGAGCATCTGAAGGATTTCCAAGCCTTGACAAGCTTTCTCTTCACGCATGTGAGTCCATGATGAGAGTTGTTCAGAGATGGAAGGACCAGCAAATAGCCATGGCAAAAAAATATTTGAATCAGGTATCCTGTTGACGGCCTCGTCAATGCCAGAATTCTCAAGATGGATATCCGGCTTCTTTCTGAAAAAACACCCATCCAAAGAAAGAGTACAGGAGTTAAAGCTCAGACTGACATCATCTGGGACTTCAGTACCCTGCTCATTGCTATCAGCATCACTGGCAGTAGTGTCCTTATCAGTGTATCTTCCTGACCCACAGGACTGTGAAAGCTCCTTCAAGAACTTCAGTATTTTCTCAAGGTGCAAAGCATCCAAGAAGAAGATACAAACAGGCGACTGATCAAGTGCATGGTTAAGCAATAATGATCCAGACTGAAATGCTTGGATCTCTTCAACAGCATATTGTATCACCTTATTCATATGACTTACTGACAGGCTCTTGTGTTTCACGAGTGTCTGAAACATGACTTGAATTCTTCCCAGAAGCTTGGTCCTTTCGGTATCATGCGACAATGGCCATCTGCGAGAGACATCAATAAGATCATTCATCTCACTGAAGTTCCCTTCTGAAGAAAAGTCATTAGGAATATCTTGCTCTGCAATCTCCCCATGCTGGGGTGAAGAGGAAGAATCAGAGTTCTCTTTAGCAGTCCAATACTCTGGTGAACACTCTTTGTCCTTGCAGCCACTATCGGAGTCTGCATCCTTGATTAATGATTGTTGCTTCGATTGTTCTTCCTTGAGCATCTTCACAGCAAGATCAGCATCAATGGGTTTCCAATTCCCATTAAGAAGCATCTCAATCCATTCTCCATCAACTTCCTGCGGCATTACAGACTGCAACTTGGTTGAGAGGCTACTTATATGCTCCAGAGCAGTGTGTTGGATGTGGGCATGGCAGTCAGTGAACTTCTCATCACAACGGCAACAAGCCCAGAACTTCCACATACCACTGGACTCCACAAATGCCAGTGCTTCATTCAGGATGTCCACTCCAAGGTTGTCCTTGGGCGATGAGGCAAAATGCATCTTGAGGTCTGGGATGTTTACGACTAGGAAATCCAACTGCCTCTCAAAACTCATCGAGTTCCAATATGCTCGGACAAGATCCATGCGATCATCAGAGGAAATGACCTTTTTGGAGTTCAATTTCCGGCGCTCTGCCAACCGGTGAGCACTGGATGAGGAGGTGGAAAAATCTGACCCAGGGCGGCCATCCTCCTCCTGGGAGGACACTGGAGAGTTGCTGGACTTCTGTTGGATAATGCGAGCAGCAGCAACACGGACCTCAATTTCCTTACGCCGCTCTTCTGGAGTTTTGGTGGCCTTCTTAATTTCATTGGGGCGGCGGGCTGTCTGCACCAACCGAACTTCCATGGGGTCCTCAGAGATATGGCGCATAGGGATCAACCGGAACCTCTCCTCCCCAGAAGCCCCGTTCCCAAGATTCTTCATCCAAGACGAGATAGAGGCAATGTTGGACTTCTGAATTAGAGCCCGTAGCTCCTGCCGGATGTGAGCGACCCGAGCCTCAGGCGTAGGCAGCTTCTGCTGGCTCTCATCCTGAAGGCTCTCCTTAGCAGGATCAACCGGGTCAGCAATGCTAAGGGCGCGCTCGCACTCCTGGACAACCTCCTCGTACCCGCATCCATCCGTAGCAGCATCAAACAGAAGACTAGCATAGAAGTGCGCGAACTCAATTGAGGTTGGCGACAGCGTGACAGCGCGGCGAGCAGAGTCGATGGCGGCACGGAGGTACCGCAGTTTCGCACCGGGGTCATCAAGCAGAGCCGCAAACTTCGCTGCCACAGTCCCGTGCACTCGGTGCAGCAGCGCAGAACCCTCGTGCCGCGCCGCAGCCTCCTTCATCAGCCTTAAGGCTTTAGTATGGTTCCCGCGGTGGAGGGTAGTAAGCGCCCGCTCGCACTCCACCTTAACGACAGCGGACTCAGCTGCATCGACGCTCCGTGGCCCGTCATCAGAGACAGGAGAGGACAAAGCCAGAGAAACATCAGCCACCACAGCGACCGAAGAATCTGGAGGATGGCGGGTAGGGCGCTGGCTAGGGTTTCGCTTCTTGTTGCCCATGACAAAACCAAAAGGAGCAGGAAGGAACGACGAGACGTGAAGGGATTACTATCTTCTTATTCCAGAAGCTCATCCACCGCACAACCGCCCAAATCTCCGACTCCGCCGCCGCCGACCCAACATCCGATGCCGTCGGCGGCGCCACCAGCGACGAGTGATCGATCGGCGTCCGTGATACTGGTGAAGTTAGTCGGAGAGTGAATCGAGTCTGATACAGATCGGATTGGGAAGATAGAGCGAGGACGGAGGAGCGGCGATCGATGTCGATTGATCGACGCAGAGAAGGGAAGAAGGAATGTTGGGGCGATGGGGAAGGGAAGGGCAGAGAGAGAGAGAGAGAGAGAGAGAGGTTGGTGGAGAGACGAGACTCGCCTCGCCTTCTATCGATGGAGCAGATGAAATGAGATCTGTGCTGACGGTGAGTTGCGCCGTCCGTTAGGTTCGGTTCATCGTAAGCAATGACGGCGATACATCGATTTGGTCGATCCAATACATACTTATGCTGGCATTTCAACCGGTCTGGTTCACCCAAGCGGTTCACTAATAATTTCATAAGAGCTCTCCTGTTTTAACCAATTTCTGTACCATCATTTTATTATTTTATTATTTTCATTAATATTATACAAATGCTCATGTAATTCATTATAGTGAATTGTAGGAGATATTTTGACAATATATATTTTTTTTAAGTGTAGACGGTAGGTTTCATCATTAATTTTTTTAATGTCCGAATCGATAATAAAAAAAATTATTGAACTTAATATAATAATAGTTAATAATGTTTAGGACAGGGCATGTATGTATTTATAATGATTAGATGATAGGAGCGAAAGATATATATATATATATATATATATATATATATATATATATATATATATATATATATATATATATATATATATATATATTTTGATATATATGGTATTACATAAAAATAACATAAAATATACCTCAAGTTCTTGATAGACTTGAATGATATCACTCGACAGATAAAAGCCCCCACGTGTGACTCCTCTAGTGGTATCCACGCGCACTAGATCATGAAGTTGACACGATCCGTTAGGTACTAACCTCTTGGATCGACAAAACCTTGGAAGCACTATCGATCTCTTCCGATAGAAGAAAACAAAGAAGAAGTTATTGAGGGAGAGATAGAGAGAACAAAATCTACTCTTGAATCTTTCTAAAGCTGGTTACTTATAGCTTTAAAGAACACGAAGAGTTAAGTTCTCAATAAATTCATTATTTATGAATTATGATCTTCATTAATTAGAAAGATAAAGAGTTATAGTCTCTATAAATTCTTCATTTATGAGTTTCATTATGATGACTATTCAACTTCTCCATTAATTATCATTATGATGACTTTTCAAATTCTTCATTAATCATCATGATTATGGCTATTTGAATTCTCTCTTCTTTGTATCAAATAAATCCATATTTGATCTTGATGTCGACTAACTTCCGATACTATTGTTCATGTCTACGTGCTATGCATGTGACCCTCTAGATTTTATACACGAAGGTAGTGTAAATCCATACACAGACTAAGGTAACCGTCTAACAACAGTTTTTAGCCGCCCAACGCGATAAAATTAATATCAGTCATAAACTATAAACCACCATAAACCGATTACTGTGTAATTCAATCTCTTCATCTAAGCCTACATCTCAATTAATTCGGTATATTATGCATCATTACCAAATTAATTGTTTTACTTGATTTCCAAGATATAATAGACTCATCTTAAATGATAAATCATTCCTCCCATGGTCATAGATTTCGAGTCACTAATATCTTTATCAAGTGACCAAGATGTTAATTCCTAATCCAAGAGAGCAATGAATTTTCTATTGACTCAACATTATTCTCTCTACGCTTTGTCATACACCTAACTACCATATTAATCACAATCCGATTAAAAACTACTTTTAACGGCGTCAAAGCACATAACTCTACGCATAGAATAAATGAAAGTCTCAAGTCAAAAGATCAATTACACTCATTCATAAGAGGAATAACCAATGATACTTAAATGTGGTCTCCTCTTGAGTGGGTCGTGTCCAGTGTACCACTAAACTCAAGGCACCCCAAATACAACTTGGATATCCATCCTTCGGTCTATCTTGACATAGTCATACTCAGCGTTGATCTACATATCCATGTCCCCTCTAGATATCTATCCGATTAAGGACTGTTTTCAGATTAATATACTCATTAATATGTGGGACTTTATCATTAATCATATATATACAGAAAAATAAATAATTAATGATAAATTCTTGTCTTTATTAAATAATTATCTATAAAATACATAAGGAGTGTCTTAGCACATAGGTGCACACACTAACAGAACCTATGAAATCTAATTTTATATTATTTTGAAATACTCATTAGTCATTTTTGAATAAAATCGACTAATAATTCTTAATCATTCCAAAAAAAAAAATTTTAAATGTTCAAAAAGAAGATAGTTTAAAGATATCATTTACGGTATCATATCATTTAAAATGAACTTTTAATATTATTTTTTATGTTTAAATCAAATTAAAAAATCATTACACTCAGTACGATATATCAAAATGGTATTTGAGAATATAGATATATTCAAAAAAAGCTTGTCGAGCACATAAGTCCTTATTTCATGTCATTCTGAAGTATCCTGATCCATCAACCTTTTTGTTAGACGAAATTATTGATTTGAATATGGAAGAGTAAAATGGATATTGGATACGTGATTTAATAATTTTAAAACTCATCTATTTGATTTTGATATTTTTATTATAATAAAAGATGATTATAGATAAATTTTTGAAAGACCATTTAGTCATAGGGTAATAATACAATGATAGGATATCTTTTTAATTTTCTAAGATTCAAGGATCCGTAAATTAATGGATGAATTTTTTTAATAGATAATTCATCTAAGATAGAGACTCTAATTGACTAAAATTGAGCGAGAATGAGAATATGAGACCAGACTCACTGGTAGACTTACTATGAGCTCTAAATTAAAGAATTCATCGTTATGACAACCTTATAAATGTCTAAACTGATCCGAATGGACAAGGATATAGAAGACCAAGATCTCAATTAGTTAAAGGTCGTGGGAGGACAAGAACGAGGTATAAAAACCGTATAAGGCAACAGTGGCGACCGACGCAACAAAGACCAAATGTTGAGGTGCTAGTTGATCAACAAGAACTTGCAATTGTTTTGGTGAATAGTCCAATACCAGTGGCTATTGTGCATCACAATGGTGAGAATGTAGGCCGACAAGAAGAAGTTCAAATGCAACAACAACAACCCCCTCAAGACGTGGAAACAAATGATGAAGTCCTTTGAGAAATCTAGCAAGCACAACCCCCAAAAGTGGTCTAGCTGGTACTTTTAAGTGAAGGGAGCTCATCCTCCTCCTCCTTTTCTTCATCCTCCATGACATCACAAGGAAATAGGGCAGCAAGTGAGACTATTCATACGGTATCGGAGGCATCAACATCTTCCTCATTGCCCACCACAACATCAAGTGCAAGTGGGGATATGGGAAGTAGCACACCGGCTCCTACGATTGACACAAGACTACGGGCATGAGCAGCCCAAGGAGATGATAAATAAAGCTAGCCTCTTGGAACATTAGGGGCTTCCACAAGCCCCTAAACATGGTGGAGTGCAACACCTCCTTCGACAAAAAGATATACAAGTTATGACTTTAATGGAGGCAAAGCTCAATAAAGATTCTTTAAATCCAATATTACAAAGAAGGTTTGCAGGTATGATTTATACGCATAACTTTGATTTCTTTAACCATGGTCGTATAATTCTTCGTTGGGACTTGCAAAAAGTAGACATGGATATTATCTTAACCACCGAACAATATATACATTGTCATGTTTGTTGCCGTATTTCTAGTAGGGGATTCTTGGTGACCTATGTTTATGGGTTGTACTCTATTATCTCAAGAAGACCTTTGTGGGAAGCGTTTACAGATTTAGGAGATATTATTTTAGATGCTTAGATGATTATGGGTTATTTCAACTCATTCTTATCTATATATGAAAAGTAAAGTGGTTCTCTGATCACAAACAAGAAATGAGAGACATACAGATTTTTGCACAAACTTGTGGCTTAGTGGATCTCCGATCTATTGGATGTCGCCTTATATAGTTAAATGATAATATTTCTTTTAAGTTGGATATAGCTTTGGTAAACTCTTTTTGACTAATGGTAGATTTTAATGTGTATGCGAAGTTTACTACCCCTGGATGTTTCTCGGATCATTCATGCACTATTGTTCATACACTAGCAAAGGAACGACCCCAAATAGAGCATTCAAATTCCTCAACATGTGGACATTGCACAAAGACGTTTTGAATATTATGGGGGATTCATGGGCAGCCCCGGTGATGGGCAATGCACAATTCATCCTAAAGACAAAGATGCTCCGATTAAAGAAATGTTTGAGGGAGTTAACAAAAAATCATTTTGGTCATATTTCAGAGAAAGCGAGAAGAGCAAAAACTGAGCTTGAGGAGATGCAAAGGGGTATTTTTGATGGTGGCCCAACCGCTTTAGAGTATAGTCATGTGAGGAAGAAAGCTACTCTACTTACGGAGGTGGAAAGACAATTTTATCAACAAAAGACAAAGAACGTTTATTTGAGGAGTTTGGACAAGTGCACAAAGTTCTTCCATGATGTGGTAAAGAGAAACTGTTGGTGTGATTAACACTAACGGTCTAACTTAAGTTTTGATGAATGACAAAGTAGGTTAAGTTCTACGAAGTGTACAGAAGAAGCCCAAACAGGTCGACGGGCTGACCTGACGTCTAATACGAAGTCCAGCTAGGTCGATAGGCTGACCTGATAGCTGGCACGACGCCCAGACGGGTTGACGGGCTGACCGAACGTCTGGCACGAAGTCCATCTAGGTTAAAGAGTCGACCGGATAGCTGGCACGAAGTCCAGATGGGTCGAAGGGCTGATCGGACGTCTGACAGGTAAGTTGAGGTAAGTCACTGGAGGGGAGTGACTGTGAGAACACGTTCCCGAGAAGGGAACATTAGGCGTCGATCCAACTTAGATCCATTTCGGAAATCTAAGTTGAGATCATGACTAGATTCCTGTCTCGAGGAGACGAAATCTAACTACTACTTTTATTAATCTTATAACTTAACTGTGCTAACACTTTATTTTGCAAGGTAGTTTTGCATTTTGCTTCGGACTAGTATTTTTTGTAGGTTGCTGAAAAAACAAAGGTCCGGACACCCGGGATGCAAAAAATATCCCAGCCGCGTCGCCACGTGGAGCTTCATGTGTAGACGGGCTACGTCACACTCCAAGTGCCCGGAAGGGATCAGGGCGCCCCGAGCCTCCTATATAAAGAGGGTGAGGCCTAGAGCAAAGAACAATGAACAACAAGATCTTCCAACATTTGCTCTGCCATGCTACACTCCTGCGACGCTGCGAAAGCTCCTCTGACAACGCGCCTCGTTTTTATTTCTCTTTGTTGTCGGTATTATTTCTTTAAAGCAACTGTACTTTCTATTTGTAAAATAATTATTCGAATTACTAGTGGATTGTCCAACGAAAGCACTCAACGAGTGCGGATCTTGGAATAGAAGTCGACCAAGGCTCCGAACCAAGTAAAAAGATTCGTGTTAGCATTGTACTTTTTTGTTCTCGATTTTTCCGCTACTTATTCTACGACTTTCCGATCGATATTCACCGCCCTCCTCTATCGAATTACTCGATCCAACAAAAATAATAAGAAAATGCTATCATTATACTCAAGAAAAAAGACGGGAAAAACCACAAGCATAAGTGAAGTTGCGGAGGAGTTTGTTGATTATTTCCATGGGTTACTTGGCCAAAAGGAGATATGTGACAAATGGGACAGCAACTCACTCATGGGGCGGAAACTTACAAGAGGTCAATTTGAGAATTTGTGTAAGTTGGTTGAGGAAGAAGATATTAAAGTCTCCCTACATGATATTGGATGTGGAAAGGCTCCGGGCCCAGATGGGTATAGCTCAAAATTCTTCACTTCTTCATAGGATATTGTTGGTAAGGATTTTGGGGCAGCAATGCAGGAATTCTTTCAACAGGGCAAATTACTCAAGCAATGGAATCATTCCTTGATATCATTAGTGCCGAAGAGAGATCACACTATTGGGGTTTCGGACTATAGACCAATATCTTGTTGTAATTATTGATGCAATATCCATGGGTCAAGGTTGACCAAGCTGACTAAGCTTGAGTTAGCTCAAGTTTGAGTCTGATGTTTGAGTTTCGATGTTTGACAATATGTAGAGATTGCAAGTGCAATCGTCCAATTAGGGAGATTATTAGTGCAATTTTCCACTGGTCAAGGTTTGACTAATTTGATGTAAAGAAGAGTCAAGTTAGTATAATGATGGTTGAAAATCAAACACAACTTCAAATCCTTTGAGGAGTTATATCAGATTTTTGGAAGGCAGTACAAGTGTGGTGGTCGGAAGATGAAGGTCTGACATTTAGGCATCTCTAGCTTAATTTACTATGTGTGGGAAGTAAGAAATAGATGTCGGTACCAAGACATTACGTCAAACGTGGATTGGTTATTTCGAAAGATCCAGATACATGTCCACAGATTGTGGACCTGAATCCTCCGTAGTCTTCAGCACTTGCAAATTAAAGGACTAGCTGAGACATGAATGACTGACCGGGCATGTATGGCTGATCGAGATATGACTGTGTGTGTGCAGTGAAACAAACAGGGCAGCTAATACCCCGCCGGGACATGAATGATCGGCCAGGACATATAGTTGTCCGAGACATAAATGGTAAACTTGGGCATGAATGGCCGATCGGGATATGACTGTATTCGTGTAGTGAAACAAACTGGACTGCTAATACTCGACCGGGAAATACAATTAAAGGAGTTGGTCGTGCGATGGAGGATGGACGGAGGAGGCTGATCGGCTTGATGGTTTGTATGACTGGATGGGATAAATGACTAATCTGTCTGAATGGCTGACCGGATCATTCATGCATGGTCGGTCGATCTGATGGCCGATCATGATGATGAAAAGACAATAACTGGAACATAGATGGCAGACTTGGATATGAATAATCGACCGAGATATGATGGTGTGCGTGTAGCAAAACAAACCGGGCTGCTAATACCCGATCGGAAAATACAGCTGAAGGAGTTGGTCGAGCGATGGAGAATTGGATCTTTCGTAATATTTTTATGAAATGTTTTGTAAACATCACAATGGGTTGATTGTGGCCATGTGATACATGATGATGTGGTAGTTTGCATGAGTTTGTAAGAGTA
The DNA here is from genome assembly GCF_018446385.1 of Zingiber officinale. Taxonomy (NCBI): domain Eukaryota; kingdom Viridiplantae; phylum Streptophyta; class Magnoliopsida; order Zingiberales; family Zingiberaceae; genus Zingiber; species Zingiber officinale. The sequence continues at coordinate 138,570,394 of NC_055993.1, forward strand.
TCGAACGATGATCGAGAAGTTTACCTCAACTGTAGAGGATACACTCTTAGCTATCTTGTATGGTTTGACATTCGATTTGGGAGACTTTACCTCCCAAATCAAATTTTATACATATGTATCTATTTCCGTTAAAGGAAGTGGCTTGGGTTATTCTCCACACAACAGTGAGACAATACAGCAAGAATAATCCGAGAGGCAACCAGACAAAAGACATTCTACATAGTTTACATAGTCTTCAAAAAAAAAGATAGATCCGCTATCTTAGCGGCCCCCCTAGTACTGGCCCCATGGATATGGAGAGAGGTAATGCAAGTACATAGGCATTAGACGCATAGTGGGGTAAATCCCAGATCGTCAGTTCCTAAAAATTGACCCATGGTCATTAAGTCAAAGATGTCATGTGCACTACACCCTGAGGGCTAGTTTACATAGTCTTCAAGAAACCACTATGTGTTGATCAATATTTGATCAAGTTTGCTTGAAACTAAGCCATTAATCCATGTCAATTGACATCCAATGGACCAAAGGTCCACCAAGTGCATTATTGTGTCATCGCCGCTATGTCATTGTTTCATAGGGCGAGACCGACATGTCATCTTCTTTGTTTGCATTCCGTTTACCATTGGCTTTGCCCTCTGCACCGTTGTTGGCTCCGCTCTGCGATGGACTAGCTCCGCCCTCTGCCCTAATTTGCTTGGCGATAAACTTCTATAACCATTCTCCACTTTGTTTTGCTCTGCACCGGCCTCGCTCTGTCCTCTAGACCATGCACTGAATCCCTTAGCCCATGGTGTTTCCCAATCTGTTGTGTCTTGCTCTGCTCGTGCGCAACCGCTGCGCTCTACCATCCACGTGATCTCAATCGCCGACCGTCCTGTGTGAGCCGTCTTGTGGCCCCTAGTGTATCTTTTTGCACAACCCAACATTTCTCCTTAGAGTGACTAATGCGTCTACAACCTTTCATCATTGTCTCAAACTTAGTCTCTAAGTTTCCTTACGCTCCCATTGGAAGTGTGATTGATACCTTGTCAATATGCATACCCTCCATATCTACCTTAATCAGTAGTTTTACGTAAGTAACACGTTCTCTAGTCCGGATCAACTTATCTGTATACAATGGCCGCTCAATTTCCAAGCCAACAAGGCTAAGATCATGCTATGTCTAACAATCCGGAGTAGCCTGTATATTTGCAGCCATACTAGAACAAAACACCCATCCTCATCAAACAAGAAACAACTCGACATCATTTTCAAGAATAGCGGACTGTTATACGTAAAATACGACCCCTTCGTCAACACACAATTCGTATCTCGTTATCGCGTATGGTGGATTCCGATCGCAGATGCTTGACTACATCCACGGAGAGAAGCCAAATGGATCGTCTAGTTAGGGTTTGAGAGGAGTGGAACAGGGTTCTTCACTAAGCTCCAAAAATAGCAAACATCTGCCTCATGAACTTTGAGAGCAAGTGCGAAGGAGAAACAAAGACAAGAGAGACGAGTTTAAGTAAAAAATTCAAATGGCACCTTGCATTTTGTTATTTTATATTGAGCTCCGTTTCGAGCCATGTTGTTTCAAAACTCAGCTAACGCAGATTGCAGTTATAAACGTAACCGCACTTGCGTTCGAGAAGGGAGGAGAGGCGTCCATCCAGCTCCGAATATCTCGCCGTGATATTTTTGACGCTTTCCTTTGACCCAGACATGTCAGGTTCTCAATGGTAATATACTGAGTATTTGCAAGTTAAATTACCACATTAACTATCTCCACCAGATAATACGAATTTCATTAATAATTAGATTCTAATGTTTGATCGAAACAAATGAGCGATGGATTGTTGGAATTTATTTAACTGTAACTTTTAAGCATAAACAGTGAGAAAAAGGGTATGTTCAGTATCATGCCATAGGAGGATCTAAAGTCACTACACGAATACATTCAAAACACCTTCTCCATGGATTCAGTTATTATGTCTTAATAGTACAGAGCAGTAGCCTTGAGTTGTAACAATTGTGCTTCAATTCTGGTCTATGCCATCCCTGCACTAGTGGCAGTCCTAATAATCTGAAATAGAGCTGTAAGCAAAACAAAAAGATTTTAGAGATCGTTAAACAAAATCAGTAGAAATAATAAAATCAGAGAACTCTACGAACTGTTTGAGTGGATTCACACAGATGACAAAAGGAAAAATGGCAAGGTAAATTGAGTTTTGCACTCATTTGAAGATTATAATAAAAACAAGTAGGAAAGCTCAATGATCCCTTGAAAGAAGAGTGAGTTTACTTGGCTAGAAAAACAGGTAAACTCCACTTCCTTTTTTTTTCCTACCTTGTCACCAAACCAACCCCAAGAGGAAAGACAAGTGAGTCCACAATGGAATCAATCACCGCATGATTGGGATGCATTCTTTTCCAAGGAATTAAAAATGTGTTTACCTAGTCAAAAGGGAAAGAAGCAGGGTAAACTAAAATTATCCCACCATCTTTGTAGTTTCCCTGATCTTGTATAGCACTCAAACTTCTGCTTGTTGATTCTCACTGCTTCAATCCTAGTAGCCAACCTAGATTCTTGACCTGAACTACAGTGGTTTGGGCAACCTCAGCCTCGAGACCTGGGAACAAAAGGCTTAGGCATCTTTTCAAATAAAAGGCTTGCGTGCAGGGTGGCAACTTCTAACAACCTTGCAGCACCACAAACGAACTTGGTCAAGCTGCCTGACGACTTCGTAGCAAAGAGAAGATTTAGGGGGTAAAGACAAGATTTCAGAATCTCGTCTTCGGAAATCATCTTCTTCCACCTGATTTTGGGCAAAAGTCTTTTAGGCCAAAAGAGTTACTGAAGAAAGCTTGCCAATTCACAGTACTTGTGGAGGTAAAAAAAGGAAAGCCCACTTGATCCACCTTGCAGAGAAACAGTTTGTCCTACTTCTATTTCCATTTATGAGAGTAAACACACCCTCAAGGATTAAAGAAAATTCTGGTGTGCTAGACATGATTTCATGTTCCTTGGGTACGCATACAACACAGAAAACTTCACCTATGCTCCTGTGAAATTGTGAAGAGTAGTATGTTTTGTAACTTCCGCAAGATGTCTATGAAATACTATTCATTAACCGATTGTTTGTGCACAGAGCTATTGATTACTCCAAAAGATAGCATGCCTTTAAATGATTGAAATAGGCAAATCTAAGATTGCATTAATGCTCAAGTGATATGAACGTGGTAGGACCAAAAAGCGGAGTTAAAACTATCGTTCTCTATATCCTATTTCAATAAGGAGATGAGGTCAGGATGTCTTACATGATCCTATGACAACAAAGATAAAGAATCCCAGGACGATAGGCCCAACAGGATAATCATTTCCCTTCTTCACTGTTGTCTCAGGTACAGATCCTCTCCTTGCTATATTTTTCTGAAACTTTGCAACCTTCCTGTCAGCAAGGCGTCTTGAAATCGTCTGCAAATGAAGGAATAAAAAGTATCATATATAGAGGAGCTATCCACAATCACCATTCCAGAGGTCTTTAGTGCCATTAAATAGAAATATGGCAGTGAATGCAAATGAAAAGCTAGTCACAAAGAAGAGAAAGATACTGTGCAGTACAAATATGTCTTATTGAATGGCATGTCAAACTCCTCAAAAGTAAGAAAATTTTTAATTCATCAAAATTTTAAGGATTGGAATTTTATTTCTGATATTGTATATTTTGTATTTTGTGAAACAAAAAAAATGAAACTGAGAAATTTCCTTAAATTCTCATTTTCTCAAGTCCAAGATAATAATTCATATCAGAATTCCTTTCCAACAGGAATTAATAACAAACAAGCTGTTATAGAAGTGAATTTTAAGAATTAAGGTATCAATTCTTGGTTGAATCTTGGACAAATAGGAAATGGATTTTATCCCTCTTTAATATTATTAATTAGTAATTTTGCAATTTTGTTTTAGGAATGCAAATTAGGCTGTGAAGTAATGTAGGCAGTAGAACTACAGGAAAACAGGGTTGATTTAGTAATCAGGCACATTTAAGAATTAGAAAACCCCATGTTTTTTTGGGAGTTACTCGTCTTAGGTTTTGTTTTATCATTATAAAACTGGTTTCATGGCACCTATGGGATCCTAGTCCCCTTTTTTTGAGAGTTACTCATCTTAGGTTTTAGTAAATATAAGCACATTGTCCAAAACAGAAGTAAAATGGGATTAGAGAATCCAAACACAAAACTGAAACCTAATGATAAACTTTTACAGCTAATGGCTGGATACAAGAAAGAAAAGGAGTAGAAATAAAAGCAATTATGGCTCTTCCTTCCACCAAACATTAAAAATAGGAATTTACTTTTCCTTCAGTTTTTTTAATCCAACATCAATTCCTAACCAACATAATTAAAAGAATTTTACATTAAGCAGTACAGTGCACAACACTAAGATACCTTGTGTTGTCCCATGCATATAGGGAGCAATAACACACAAGCTTTCTATTGTTTTTCCATTATTTTCCCTAATCCAATATCAATTCTAAGATTTTTTTTTTTATTTTGTCCTCTACGTATAGGGAGCAATAACACATACGTTTTCTATTTTTTTTCCCCATTATTTCCCTTATTTATTTATTCTATGGTTTCGATGGATGATCTAAGAAACTTAATGTTATGATGCTATCAATGGAGATCCATTGGGTTGTACCTTCTAGTCTTCTACTATGAATCATTTTGAATAATTCAATGCCATATTTGTACGAATGAATAATCAACACCATAATCAACTACAGGAAACAGCTCCGAGCAATAATAATTTTAAAAAAGTTGCGTTCAGTGAAAAAAATTGGATTTTCTACCTTCTAATCTACCGGATCGAACATTAAGTTATGCGTTTAGGAGTGACAGACTAATCATCAGAACTTTTTCCTCTGAAATAACTCATAGTACAAAACAATATTCCAAAAAAAATAATCTTTAGAAGAACAAGGAAAGCAAACACATCGTAGCGGAGCAGATCTCCTTCGGAAAGATAATCACCTCTTGCTACAAAAAAACGAACAGATCTACAAATTCGCATGCAATATCAGCAGATACCTAAATCTTTAAATGCGCGCAAAATTTCCATCGGAAACTTCGAAGCAAATATCAGGAATAATTGGATCTAACTAATCTATTCGAGAAATGGAGGAAAATAAGTCACACTACATTAAAAACGTAAGAATCTGAGTAAAAAAAAAACTCAAAAAAATCACATAGAACAAAGAGCCCGTTGAGAATAAGAACTAAATCAAAAGTTCAGATCGGAAGCTCACCATTTTCTCGCCGCACGGAATACGGATGAACGGAGAGATCTATAAAACTGGAGATCTGGAGGAAAGATAGAGAGGGCGAGCCGGCGTCGGCAACGAGGAACGTTTCTCGCATCGCTCACGCGAGGGTTGAAATATACGCGTTGGAATCGGAATGACGGAATTGGTAAATGAGCAGTGCTTTGGGGAACTCGAAACTTGAACCCTCAAATCACGCCCGGCTTTTATTCGCGACGCCAGGAATAGATGAACGGCAATGATCATTTGGGTGCGATTGGGTAACGGTCCATGTTGGAATAGAATAAGGATTTCTGAATACAGTCCGGGCCGGGGTGGACAGCCGTCTATTTATCACAGGTGATATAATAAATTGGGAATTTAAGAATTGTCAAAACGCTACAGTTGAGGAAAAAATAAACGAGCCTCTTACTATATTTTTTTATCCAAAAATATTTTTATTATAATATTATCGTATTTATTAAAGCATATTAAAATAATATAATTAAATTAACTTAAAGAAATTATACATCAAGGATGTTTATATTAAAAAGTTTCTGTTACTTAAACTTTAATAATTTCAAAAATATTTTAACCATAATAAAAAAAATTCATGTGCGTGTGTATATATATCAAATTAAACCAAAAATAATAATTTATTTTAACATATGATAGCATTTAAACAGAACTTCACTTTTGAATACAAAAATATGACTCTTTTCGCTCTAACAAAACTACTTGTTGCTTAAGATTTCTAGTCATCTTAAAATAAAATAGAGGCTACTCTTCTCCAAATTCATCTCTAGCATCAAATATTTAGAACAGATCAGATTTCAACATTAGTCCATGCAAGATCCGTTCAAGAGAGCAATTAACATTCAACCTTTATCTATTTTAATGAATTTATTTTAATCTCTAGAGCACATACAGTAACAATCAAACTTTTATCTCATTAATTGAGATCGACTATTGCAACAAAAGGCATCCTAAGCAATTAAATTATATTGAACGAAAGCAGGTAACACTTGAGCTCCTCAAAGAAGCTCATCTATAGTAGTAACTCGAACAACACAAATAAATTTGATATGAACAATGCAAATAGACATAAATCCCAACACTACCATACTGATGTGCAATATGAATAATATTTATAACACTACCATACACATTGGTCGATAAGCAAGCTTGGCAAAAGACAAGGGTTCCATGTTTCATACTCGAAGGAGAATGAACTTGTTGGGACATTTTGGTCATGCAGCTGTGAGTAATTTCTAAACATTATTTACAGAAAATAAATTAACAGAAAACAGCGAGTTGGAGTTCGAAGTCTGTGTAGCAGGCCTTAAAGTAAAAGTTCATAGCGCACAGCTCGTAGCAAACACTGTGCGGATTTGAAACGAGTAACTGATGGTGAACGAGCTAGGGAAGTCGCGGGGTTGTGATGGCCGGTTGTAGTTGGAACTCAGGGCTCTAGCTTCAGAGAGACGACCCGGGATTGCCGATTGCGCTTGGCCATCTTTACAAATACCATCGACAAGCAAGGCGGCGCCCACCATGGCTTGCGCACTTCTTGTTCCCCTCTTAGGCATGCAACTGCATACATCCAACCCAAGAAGTCGTAGAAAATCTTGAGCTTCAAAAGCATATATGGATTGTAAAGCAAAGATGATCGTTTGTCACATTGGAGCGAATATATGCCTGCAGAAACATTAAGCTAGAACACATGGTCTGAACAATGGTAAGTGGCTATGCAAACTCAACCGTGCCTAGTGGAAGTCGAAATCCTATTTGCGTAGAGGAATTAGAATCATATCCCAAAGTGGGATGTTCACAATTTTACCCTGAAAAAGGCACCTCAAACCTTCATACAATAGGTGGCCATCTATATCTCGAAGGGACTAGAGGTCTACATTGAGCAAAATAGCAAATATGAAATGGAAGGAATCTAGAGGTGAAAGTGATTGTTTTAGACTCAAGATGAAAAAATACAAGCCATTTTATTTTTTGATCAGGCAACTAGCAGCTTTCTCACCAGTTGAGTGAGGTGGAACGTCAAAAATACTAGAATCAGAATGGACCAAGGATAACTATCTTAATCATTCTATGATTACAGAAACAAAATCCATCTACCATCGTGGCCACTTTAGCAATTGGAATTACTTTAATTCAAGTGTGATAGGTTCAGGTTAGTAATTAGGCTAGAAAGTTTCTGCAGCCTACAAGCACTCAAAGATGCTATTACTTGTGCAATCTACTAATATTCTGAAATATGGATTTGGAGTGTAACTTCTATACCAAGGTAACACAAAAAAAGACCCAAATAGCTCTGTTAATTCACTTGCCACAGTTCGTAATTAAGAATAGTGACAGTAGGTTGACAAGAGGTCATGTTAACTATTCCAACAAAAGACAGCTGATAAAAGGTCAACTAATCCATCAAGATACATCAGATTGGTAAGAGGTCGTCTTTACTAATCCATCAAGATGGTGGAATAATTTTCTTATTGTTGTCCAGTATCAAACTCCTACAATTAACTGGTGAGGTGAGTGAAAGAGCCCAGGAAATTCTTCAACTCAGTTGACAGGTGTGGAGTTGAGAAGAGCTCAGTCGAGCTTCAAGAAAACAGGTCATTGATTAAACCAATAGTGAATATGGCTAGACTGTGTATATAACTTTGGTCTATTTTTTCATAAAAAATTAAAAAGACACTAATTGTGAAAAAAAAAAAAAATCAAGCAAGCAAATTTAACTGGAACAAGATAATTTAAGTAACTGAATTGTTTCCCAGCTCAGCTAAATCAAGTTTTTGCAAATATTTTGCCAGCAGCTAGCTAGTCTTGTTTTCTTGTAATAACATGGTTAACAGCATGAGTATGTGCGTATCAGGCCATGAGACTCCTTATATAAGGAACCAGGATTAAGAGTTTACAGGATATCTGTCTTACAGAGTTACTCTTCACGCTATTAATAATTTCCAAAGCAAGTGAAGGTAGTATATCTTGTCTCCATGCACCTAAGTTAATAATTTTTTTCCTTTCCACTTTTTTCTTGAATATTATCAGAGATATATAACCGTCAGACAGGATGAAAATTAATATCAGAAAAACGTTTTTATGAAAGAATCACAGAGAGAAAAACATGCTACCTTTTATGCGCCTTAACTCCTTGCATAGAGTTATAAAGTCGCCCCACTTCATGTGGCAGCGCCTGATAAATCGGAGAATTTGCTCTGTAGTAAACATGGATAAACTTTCTAAGTATTCACCATTTACTCCATTTTCTTCAAAAACTTGTCGGTAGCTACCAAGATTTATCTCTTCGAGCCATAATCCAACATCCTGAAATCACATGGTTTAGCTTTCAGTATCGAGTAGTGAAACAAACAAAAAATTCGTAGCTCCTTTAACAAAGGTGTTTTTCCAAACAGCTATTCTGTCATGTTGTCATGTCATAAGACAGACTAGCGGAGAGTATCTAAAGACACATTATATAATGGGAACAAATAATAAATATGAGAACCAATGAAGTGAAAGTAACAAAAGTCTAATGCGTAAATCGTAATTGTGAAAATTTATATGGACCACAGGTTGCATCTGAAAAATTTTAAATTGGATACTTCTATCTAAAAACTTGGCAAGACTGACCAACTTTATTATTCTTCTCATTTATTTATGTCTGTTTAATAAAGTTTTAATATGAAGTTCGTTGGTTTAATTTCTGATTATTTTTATTAATATGAATAAATTATAATGAAATAAAGAATGTGTGTGAAATTCATTTATCAAACATAATTTCTTAATCTTCTTATCACCTAAATTTATAATTTAAAATAAAATTAATAAAATTCTAGCTAAACCAATGGATCTAGGTGAGTCTGGATGATGAATTCACTTGAGCAAATGTCTGGCAGGTCCGTATGCTGCCATCAATCTGGCCTTTGAACAAGTGACCTTGAGTTTGGCCATATTAAGTTTTTTTATAACTATAACCAAAAGAAAGCCTATATAATGGCAAAAGATGATGCACAGTCGTAGTGTCAGAATAATGAATTTTAAACCTCATATTGTTTCCAAACGTAAATACAAAAACATATAATGTAGTTGAACTTCTTTCTATTAACCATTGTTTCTCAGACAATCATCAGCCAACCTAAATATTACTACGGTGCCTTCTAAGAATTTAGTTGGGTGAAGAGGTTTATGAATTGTATCGAAATATAGAAAGCGAGATTTCTTTGTTAATTTAACATATATCTATCCTGTGAAATCAACATGAAATTGATAGCTGTTTTATCAGCTACTTCTACGTGAATGCCCTAGTTTAGTACACTAGGATCCTAAAGACTAATTATCCCTTTCTTTGTAGTTCTTGATTTGCTCTTTCTCGATATCCACTACACTACTTTATCTACTGAACTGCATGTACTAGTACTACCCACGCCTTGTTTTGTCATGCTAACTATTTTCCTATTATTAAGATGCAACTGTCAATGCTACACACGACCATTACAAAACTTCAACCTATCTGCAATGGCAAATTAACATGGCAGTATTACTATGTTAGTATTTAAATGGTATCTCATTTTTCTAATTTCCTCTTCTCATTTGTTTGATGATACATCACTAACCAATCTCAAGACTTAACAATGTTTATCAATTCTACCATGTATTTACGTATTTATTGTTTTATTAACTTCCAAAATCTGAATGCATATGAACTGTCAGAATAAGGAAATTTTACTTCTCTAAGTCATGACTAGAAAAACATCTAGTTTAACAAAAGTTTTTGTTTTGATACTTCCAATGACAAATTCATTCATTTTTACTGCCTAAGCAACCAAATTTGTTTAATGCTATTTTAGATCTGATTTCAATCAGAATCAACTTTACATGGTTCTTAGTGGTTGGATTTTCTGAATTCAGTTTTGCCACTCTCCATGGTGTCAAGTGATTCTATATTCCCAATTATGTTTGCCATTTTGCTGCTGAGTGGCAGAAACACCTAAGTTATCATACTCCATACTATTACGGCAACTATCTTAACTACAAACCACTGACGTACGTGGTGATGAAGCATGACTGTTTTAGCCATTGCATAAATGACTGAAATTCCAAAAATCCTATAACACTTGAACAGATAAAACACAATAAGCTTTATAAGAAACGGTTGGCCTAAAAGTAGTCCCCTCCGACTACATGATTTTTTTTTAAAAAAAATATTGTATGATTCACACAAAAAGGAAATAATTAATTTTCAAAACTGAGTAATAATTACACGAAACCAGCTCCAGCCAGTTCAGTTGGCTTTTGAGCAAACAATTGGGATTATTCTAGATAATGCGGGAAAAAAAGAGGTCTGAATTCAAATCAAGAACAGCTACTAGGGATTCAATAAAATCTTGCAATTTCTCAAAAAATGAGAGAGAGGGGATTTTAGCATACTCTGAGATCTAAAGAAATCTACCAATCAACAACAAAAAAAAAAATTGTACTGAGATCTATCCCGTTCATCCGATCCAAATGCACCACTGCACAGGTCCAAACAGAAGGCGGGAAAAAAAACATTTCTTGTTCAATCGGAAACAAAAATTCGGACTTTATTTAAAAATCATGAGATCTGAGAACAAATGAGAAGCGAAAGACACATGCAGCGACAGGTCCAGAAGCATACCTCTACCGTCCAGATGAAGAAATCTATGGGCTCCGGAGACCGGCCCTTGCTCATCTTACGCTTGATCCTAAAAGCACCGACCCTAAGCCAAAACACACACACACACACAATTAACTGAATCAAATCCCGACTGGAGCTCCGAGAACACACAAACGCATTCCGATTCCACAATATTCTGCACCAAATCGCAAGAAATTACCGAGTCGGGACAACTCAGCTGCTACCAAGACGGAAGATACAAGCGATCGCAACAGCGGCCACCGAAGCACTGGCAGATCGATTCGGGCCCAAATCTCACCGTAGGGCGCAGATGACACCGCCCACCGCCATGAAAAGGGGTGAGAAAATAAATGAATAATAATTCCACTTAAATGTCCGCCAAAATTATGCGAGCTACTTTACATCTTACCCCTCCCAAGTCAATATATTTACACTTGTCTCTATTTATAAAATACCCCTCATAATTTCAACTTATTGTTTCCACAGCGGCAAATTTGTTCACTTAACAAAAATATAATAACTAAAGCTAGTCGGAGGAAGTTTGATGTCCTACTACACCCATGTTTTTCTCAAACCGAGTTAAGGGATGCAATTGCATCCAAAAAATAGTTTAGGGGGTTTTATGAAATCTCCCTTCTACATTTGGAGGCAAATAAAATTTCACCAAGATATCTCATTCAAGAATGCATGTACTCAATTGGATGATGAAACTATACTTTCACTTAGCCTTTTGGTGGTTGGTGGCCTCATTCTCTTTGGCTTCTTCTCCTTTTGGGTCCATCAACCCTAAACTTTTGGTACGATAGACATGTCGATCACAGTGATGAATCATCTTTTCTTGAGTTAGTAGTTAGGAATTAATCAATGTCGAATGAGGGAAAACTATTCTAAGATTCTAGTTGGTGGCTTGGGCATGACTACTTAGGCATTGTTATAGGATATTAACATAGTTCATAAAACTTAATATAGCATTGAAAAGTATTATAGAATTTGAGAGTAGTCATTGAATCTATAGAGAACTAATTGTTGCGACTCTATCGATAATAGAATCACTAATTAAAATAAAATTAGAATAATTTTAGGATATCCAGTTGATTAAAGAATGATAAATTTATTATAGTAAGACAGAGAGTAAATTCCACGGGTACATGTTCTTGGGGTGTAGAGTGACTCTCCTAGGGCCCTATTTTATTGGGGCTCTAAAATTTTGAATATTTGAATATTATTTATATTAAAAATATATTTAATTTTTTTAATTATATACTTCAATACTTTTCTAAAAAAAAATATTTAAATCTTAGACTTTTTAAAATATGACATGTCAATGGTTTAGATTTATTTTGAATTAAAATTTTAAAAAATAATAAATTCAAATTTAAAATAGCACTTGAGATACTAAATATCATTAAAAAAAAACTTTTCCCAAGCCATGAATAGTTAATAGAATACAACTATTTTTTTCAAAATTATTATTAATAAAACCTTATTTACACTCACTAGTATCTCAAAAGAGATTAAATAACTTAAAAATCTTATCAACCGAAAAATATTTATTATAAAACTTGAATATAAAGATTTAATTTTTAATTTTACATCTCAAAAATAAAATAAAATTGTATATAAAAAATCATCTTTTAAAAACTAGTATTTAGTTTTTTTAAAAAAATATTAAGTCTCAAATATTTTTTTATACCTAGGACCTCAAAAATAATTGAAACAGTTCTATTTGGAAAATATTTCTTCCACCCTTTAATCACTTGACATTTGATTATAAGCTGACCTTATAATTTGAAAGACGCATGAGATAAACTTGATCATCTTAGCTACAACTAAAAATAACAAACAATGGATCTTCAATCTGTTGGTGCAAAATCCCTCAGGTCAAGGTTGACCTGGTTAACCAAGCTGAGTCTTGGTTTGAGTTTAGATGTTTGACAATAAGATATTGATCGAAGAAGAGTCAAGTAGGTCAAGGTTGACCGGATACTTGACTAGGAAGTCCTAGTGAGTGAAGCTAGGTAGAAGGAAATCCTAGTGAGTGAAGCTAGGTGGAAATCCTGGTGAGTGAAGCCAGGTGAAAGTCCTAGTGAGTGAAGCTAGGCAGAAGGAAGTCCTAGTGAGTGAAGCTAGGCAGAAGGAAACCCTAGTGAGTGAAGCTAGGTGAACGTCCTGGTGAGTGAAGCCAGGCAAGGAAGGAAATCCAGATGGATCAAGGATGATCGGACATCTGGTGTTGGGAAGTCCAAGTAGGTCAAAGGATTGACTGGATACTTGGCAAGGAAGGAAGTCCAGATGGGTCAAGGTTGACCGGACATGCGTGGAAGTCCAAGTAGGTCAATGGAGTGACCGGATACTTGGCACGACGAGTAAAAGTCCAAGTGGGTCAAAGGATTGACCGGACACTTGGTGGGAGTCCTAGCAGGTCAAGGAGTGACCGGATGCGAGGCATGATGTACCAGCAGTCAAGGTTGACCGGATGTTGGTTAGGGAGGATTGGGACTTGGTTTTGGGCAAAATCAAGTTACGGATCGATCCGTGGATCGATCCGGTGGATCGATCGGTGGATCGATCCATTCTTCCAATCAGAAGCTCGGATCGATCCGTGGATCGATCGAGGTCCCGATCGATCACCGATCGATCGGGACGATCTTCGCCGCCACGATAGCGCGGATCGATCCGTGGATCGATCCAGCGCTTCTCACGCAGGCGCTCTGGATCGATCCGTGGATCGATCCAAAGCCTCCCCGATCGATTCGGAACATTCGAATCGATCGGGATCCGACCGTTGCGTCGGGTTTAAAGCCGCAGGCGAGCGTGGTCTTCGGCAATCGCTTTACGAGCTCTTCTCAGATTCATTCCAGCTCCTCCACAGCTCTCTACAAGCACGTGATCGCCAGTTCTTGAAGGTTCTTGGAGGCTTTCCAAGTCAAGAGGCGGATCTATTGCAAAAGGAAGAAGTTAGGGTTAGGGTTTTTACTGCACATCTTGTAAGCTTTTGCTTAACTTGTATTTCCCTTTCTTCTTCTTGTACTGAGAGTCTTGTAGGGCTTCTCCGCCCTCGGTAGTTACCGAAAAGGAGTGTTTCATAGTGGAGGGTGCGTGCGTGGTGTGGATCCTTGGATTAGTCACCTCCTTTGGAGGTGGATACCAAGTAAAATCCTAGTGTTAGCGTGGTTGTATTTGTTTCTGTATTTTCCGCTGCATATCCTTGAAGAAACAAGCAACGCCAAGCGACGAGCACGCGACGAGCTATTCACCCCCCCCTCTAGCTACTTTTGGTCCTAACAAGTGGTATCAGAGCAAGGTTGCTCTTCACCGGAATCATCGCCGGAAGGGTCAAGCATATCAAGAAAAGCTAGAGGGTGAAGAAGTTGGAGCAAATTCTTCAAGTTCAAGACTTTATCAAGCTCAACTTCAAGATGCAATTCCAAGATGGACTTGGATTTGACACAAGGGTGGCTCCACCATACACCTCCACGAGCTTCGATTCTTGGAAATCAAGAATCGAAAACTTTCTTATGATGGAGATAGAGCAATGGTTTGCTCTTACGGAAGGCTTCGAAGCTCCAACAAATTCCAAGGGCAAAGTTCTAAAGAAAAGCAAATGGAGCCCGGAGCTAGTCCAAAGGTGCGAGGCCAATAACAAAGTGACCAAGCTTTTGGTCAATCTATTGCCAAGCACCATCCTTTGCAAAATTGGAGAATTTGAAGATGCAAAGGATTTATGGAGCAAATTGGCCAAGCTTCATGAAGAGATCCTCCACTGTACCGAATCAAGAAGTATCTAAAGAGGGTGACTCTTTGGAGCAAGACCAAGAGGAGGACTCCGAGGTTGAGAGATGCTCAACCTCCGAAGAAGAGGAAATCCAAGAAGCTTCATCCTCAAGGGAATGCAACGAAGGGAACAAGGAGGGAGCATACTCCTTGTTTCATATTCAAGATGATGAAGCCTCCACCTCTAGGATTGAGGGGGAGCAATCCTTGGTGACACCGGATCAAGAAGAAGGAGAAGCTTCTACATCCGGGTCAAGAGAAGAAGAGGAGGAAGAAGCTTCTACCTCCACAAGTCAAGAAAAATCAAATGGAGAAGCTTCTACATCCAAAACAAGTGCCACCCCTACAAGCAAAGGTATAAATATTTCAATTAATAATAAAAATCATATAATATGTTTTGAGTGTAGGGAACATGGGCACTACAAGAGCAAGTGCCCTAAATTAGCCAAGAAGAAGGGCCAAGTGGCACAAAAGGGCAAGGTGAAGCCCAAGGAGACCATCCCCAACACAAAGAAGAGCAAGGAGCATATTATATGCTTCTCTTGCAATCAAAAGGGGCATTACCGGAGTCAATGCCTCAAGGGGAAGAAGATGGTCAAGGCTCAAGGAGGCATTAGTCAAGGGGGAGCCTCCAAGGTAAAGAAGAAGGTAACATTTATTGAGCCTACTCCTTTAAATTATGGTAAAAAGCATGATAGTTCTAATTTTTATCATTTTAATGCGATTTACCATAAGAATAGGAAGCATGAGGGCTTTAAGGAAAAGCATGTGGCCCTACATGCCAAAACTACTACACCTAAGGCTAGGAATGTAGGTAAAAGTCTAGGCAAGAACTCTAAGGATTGTAGATACAAGCCTAGAAACAAAAATGCT
The DNA here is from genome assembly GCF_018446385.1 of Zingiber officinale. Classification (NCBI taxonomy): domain Eukaryota; kingdom Viridiplantae; phylum Streptophyta; class Magnoliopsida; order Zingiberales; family Zingiberaceae; genus Zingiber; species Zingiber officinale. The sequence continues at coordinate 138,585,997 of NC_055993.1, forward strand.
CATGGACTTAATGAAAAACCAAATTCTAAGGATTTAATGATAGAAAATCAAGTCTTGAGATCAAGACTTGATAAAATTGAAAAGACCCTAAAAAGGATGGAAAATATCCTAAAAGGGCAAAATGAGCAAAACCTAGGGCTAGGAAAGTCAAAGCCATCAAATAGCCATAGAGGTTTGGGATACAAACCAAAGGCTAAGAAGGATGTGCCTAGTTATCATAGGGTTCCATATAGTTATGGAACAAACCCTAGGTTTAGTGGTCAAGTCAAGAATACTAGGAAGTCATCCCTAAGAGTATTTTTGCAACCAAAGTGACTAAGACTTCTAAGAAGTCTAAGAAAGTCACTAACAAGGTCACAAGGGAGGCTATCCCTAGGGTTGACCTAGAAAATGTGACCAAGGCTTCTAAGAAGCCCAACAAGGTCACTAGGAAGGTATCTAAGGAAGTTATCCCTAGTGAGTACCTAGAGCATCCAAGGAGCACCAATAGGTGTTGGGTTCCTAGGAGCATCTTCTCTACCCCATAGATGGGTTAGAGAGTGTCAACTCCAATTAGAAGGGTAGTTAACCCAACTTTGAGGAAATTGACACTCAAGGAGCATTTTCAAGGTTTTTGTTAACCTTTGAAAATGAAATGGAACTATTATTTACTCCTTGAAAGAGTAAAATGTGCCTAGTGGTGAAAATTTGATTTTAATCTTAAAAGGCACATATTGGGAAATTCATAAGAGCTACTAAGTTGGGATTTTGGTATGTTCTTAGGAAATTTAAGGCAATCCGGGCCTTAACTTTGAGGTGCTACTCTTGTGGAAAAATGAAATATGCCAACATTTGAGGATATGCTTAATTTCGATTGGCATAAATTAATCAAGGGAATTAGAAATGCCAATTTAGGTTTTGGCATTTTCTTGAAGCACTTTAGGGCAATCTGGGTTTAAGTTGTAAGTTTAGCTAATGGTTTAAGGATACTTAGATAGTTAATCTAGGTATATTTTATTTATGCTAAATCTTGCCATGATTGTTTGCCCATCATATGCCATGACATCATGTCTATTTTTGCATTCATGACTTATTATGAAAAGACAAAAATACCATGTCATGACATTCATACATCATGTAGCTATAGGATATCTTTCTTTTGAAAGTTATTTTATTTTGATGTATGCCATAACATTATCATGCATTAAGTTTAATTCCTTGTAATTAAGGACAAATGGCATTTAACAACACTTATTAACAAGTGACATCCTTGGTGGATGTCTAATATATATCTAAAATGCCTAGATAGATATGCATGATCCCTAGATTAGGGCAAAACCAAAATCTACATCTCACAAGACCTATAAGATGACTTGTATGTGTTTTAGTGCACATTAGATACAAGTGAGATGTTAGGATGATGAACAAAACTCAAGATGTTGATTTAGTGCATTCTTTTGAGTTTTAGGTTCATCAAAACACATAGTTATGTGTTTTCCCATCATTGGGAAAGCTAATGTACAAGTCATGTGCATTAAGCCCAAGGAATATGGTGGGATATTGGTTTTGAAAATGTTTTCAAAATGATTTTGGAAAACCTTGGTGAAGGCTATCTTTTGATAGTAATCACCATTGAATAGTTAGACACAAACTTGAAGAAAACACTAAAGTTTTTGGAAGTTTTCAAGTTTGTGTCAATCTTTGAAAATATGATGTATTTTCATAGAAAACTATTTTTCCTTGATAGTATATGCCCTAACTAAAGTCTACACGAAATTTCATAATTTTTGGATTTTTGTAGAATTTTCTAGGGGTTTCTGAAGTTGATTGAAATGGAATTTCAGCAACTATCAGAGCTCCGATCGATCCATGGATCGATTGGAGTGCCTGAATCGATCCATGGATCGATTCAGAAGGCAGTTCTCGCGAGCAGTAGCTCGCTGGATCGATCAGTCGATCGATCCAGGGTAGTTTGAATCGATCAGTGGATCGATTCAGCCAGGTTCAATCGATTGGAACCCAACTCCAATCGATCCAAGTTGCTGATTTTGGCTGGGAAAGCCTGATTTCAGCACTTTGAACCTATTTTAGTCAATGTAACCTTTCCAAACCCCTAAATATACATTTGTATACATAAGGAGGGTGTTTTCATGTGAAAACAAGGATGGATTGGTTAAGGAAGGCTAAGTTGAAGTTTAGGTTGAAGTTTGTTTCAAATTTTGAATATTTGAACCTCAAAACTTCTACAATTGGGTTTCCTAAAGGTTTAGGGATTCCAAGTCATTGTTGGTGCAATGACAGAAGTTACCACCATGTCTTTAGGGGGAGGGACTCTTTAAAGACATGAAAATTATTTTTCATAAACCTTGGAAGGTGGTTAACCTTCTGTTAAGAGAATGCTCATGGATGAGCAGTTGAACTTGAAATGGGGAGTGGATATCCTCATTATTTCAAGTGGGAACTCAAGGGGGAACTCAAGTGGTTAGAAAATGCTCAAGGTTGGGTATTTGTCTACATTGAGGGAGAAGTTAAGGATAAATGAAGGGTATGGGACCTTCATTATTGAGTTGATCACAATGAGTAAAATTGTGATCACGATGAGCAACTCTTCAGGGGGAGAGTCTTCAACAAATGGAGTTGTTGAAGTGTGCCCAAAATTGGAGCATAGGTTGATGTGTGTCCAAAGACGGGTTGATGTGTTTTATTAGTAGGGGGTTGATGTGTGCCAATAGGGGGAGAATGAAAGGAAGTAAGTTAGGTTTTCATTACCTAGAGGGAGTTTGCCCTCTTAGGGGGAGAATGAAAAGCTTAACTTATGTGTTCATTACCTAGTGGCATGAAGAAGAAGGCTATAGGATTAGCCTAACTTACATGTGGGATTGTAAGTGTTATTGTGGTATTGTCAAACATCAAAAAGGGGGAGATTGTTGGTGCAAAATCCCTCAGGTCAAGGTTGACCTGGTTAACCAAGCTGAGTCTTGGTTTGAGTTTAGATGTTTGACAATAAGATATTGATCGAAGAAGAGTCAAGTAGGTCAAGGTTGACCGGATACTTGACTAGGAAGTCCTAGTGAGTGAAGCTAGGTAGAAGGAAATCCTAGTGAGTGAAGCTAGGTGGAAATCCTGGTGAGTGAAGCCAGGTGAAAGTCCTAGTGAGTGAAGCTAGGCAGAAGGAAGTCCTAGTGAGTGAAGCTAGGCAGAAGGAAACCCTAGTGAGTGAAGCTAGGTGAACGTCCTGGTGAGTGAAGCCAGGCAAGGAAGGAAATCCAGATGGATCAAGGATGATCGGACATCTGGTGTTGGGAAGTCCAAGTAGGTCAAAGGATTGACTGGATACTTGGCAAGGAAGGAAGTCCAGATGGGTCAAGGTTGACCAGACATCTGGTGGAAGTCCAAGTAGGTCAATGGAGTGACCGGATACTTGGCACGACGAGTAAAAGTCCAAGTGGGTCAAAGGGATTGACCGGACACTTGGTGGGGAGTCCTAGCAGGTCAAGGGAGTGACCAGATGCGAGGCATGATGTACCAACAGGTCAAGGTTGACCGGATGTTGGTTAGGGAGGATTGGGACTTGGTTTTGGGCAAAATCAGTTCGGATCGATCCGTGGATCGATCAGTCGTGGATCGATCGGTGGATCGATCCATTCTTCGATTCAACAGCTTCGGATCGATCCGTGGATCGATCGAGGTCCCGATCGATCGGCCGATCGATCGGGACGATGCTGCACGATAAGCGCCGGATCGATCCGTGGATCGATCGAGCCGCGAATCAGACACTCGGATCGATCCGTGGATCGATCAAGCCTCCATCGATTGCGAACATTCGAATCGATCGGGATCCGACCGATGCGTCGGTTTAAAGCCGCAGGCGAGCGTGGTCTTCGGCAATCGCTTTACTCTTCTCGATTCATTCCAGCTCCTCCACAGCTCTCTACAAGCACGTGATCGCCAGTTCTTGAAGGTTCTTGGAGGCTTTCCAAGTCAAGAGGCGGATCTATTGCAAAAGGAAGAAGTTAGGGTTAGGGTTTTTACTGCACATCTTGTAAGCTTTTGCTTAACTTGTATTTCCCTTTCTTCTTCTTGTACTGAGAGTCTTGTAGGGCTTCTCCGCCCTCGGTAGTTACCGAAAAGGAGTGTTTCATAGTGGAGGGTGCGTGCGTGGTGTGGATCCTTGGATTAGTCACCTCCTTTGGAGGTGGATACCAAGTAAAATCCTAGTGTTAGCGTGGTTGTATTTGTTTCTGTATTTTCCGCTGCATATCCTTGAAGAAACAAGCAACGCCAAGCGACGAGCACGCGACGAGCTATTCACCCCCCCCCTCTAGCTACTTTTGGTCCTAACACAATCAATCAAGTAAAACCAAACTATACTCATATGTGAAGAGATGATTTAAGTCAATCTTGTCTAATAAAATAGCCTAACTTTTTTTTGCCCCTTTTAATTTTATAAATTTCTTCTACTAAAATATATAGGAATAATTTTATAAAATATTTTTTTAGGCAACCTTATATTAGATTCTAAATTCTAAAATTAAATAATTGTAGTTTGTCCCATACTATATGAAAAAGGTAAATAATTAATTTAGGATTTAATTGGTTGGGTCTCATATTTCATCCAAATAATTTAAAATAATAGAACAAGTTTATCGTGGTCCATCGTGCACATATTTATAAATATAGCAAGTCCTTACACTAAGTCTCCATTGTAATTTCTTTACTATTAAATTATAAAATGAGTAAGAGTGAAGTAGATATATTTGTATTGCTTTAAAGTAACAAAAATATAAATTAATAATATTAGTTTTAGTAATAATATTAGAAATAGTAGAAGTATCTCTCTCTATATATGGATATCAATAGATTCTTCTATTAATCTCAAAACTCATTAATAAATTTATCATTTTAAACTACTAGAATAGTTGGGTTAATAACTCATTGAATCGTGGGACAACTGGACTACTAGGCCCCTGTGTTATTTATATTTTTAGATTTAACCGATGGATAAATTAGAAAAACATTGTCTATCTCAGAACTAGTAAAATAATAGAAGATGGATATCTGAATTGTAAAAATAATAATTTATAAAAAAATTTAGAAATTATTATATTAAAATGATTTTCTTATAAATATAATAAGTCTATTTAAAAAAAACTATAATTAAATAAAAACTACATGTAAACTAAACGACATATTTATTTTTTTAAGTAAAAATAGACCTTCTAAATTAGGTAAATTGTCAAAGTTTGTTTTTTTAATAAAAAAAAGTCAAAATGACGTTTCATAATATATTTTATCTCAAGAACACGTAATATCTTAGCAAGTCTTTTCAGGATTATCCTGTATGATATAAAAAGAGATAAATTATAGAAGACTTCATCTAATATATTTAATATAGTAGCACTTTGCATGGATCAAATGATAGATTTTAATTTAACATGACCACATGATCTATTATAATAATACTATATATAAGTATCAATTATGTTAACCAATAAAAGCACTTCAGCATTATTATAGTAATTATGACTGGCTACTATAATAAATGTATAGAAACTATTTTATAATTGCTACCATGTATAACACTTAACACAATATTATTTGCAGTATTATAGTAAGGACTTAGTAGTTTTTACTATTATATAGATGTTTAGATAGCTAATTTTAATTAAGTTGATAATTATATAATAATAATAATAATATTCAGAAATTTAGATTTTAGAATTTATGTTTCAGGCTTTAGCTACAATTGATAGCAACCATCGATAGTTGATTGCTTAACTGTTACAATATAAAATATAGATCATTTTCATTTTAATCAAAAATATTATACACACAACACTATCATATCAAAATATTTGTTTTACCATTTTAATTAAAATTGCTCTAAGTTGGTAAAAATAGATTTTAAATCCTAAATCCTAAATTTTGAACTCTATCCTACTAAAATATTTTTTTTTTATCAATTTAATCAAAATGGTTTAACTTCAACAAAATTATTTGAAAACAGTAGTTGCTACACAATTCTAAAAACTATTAACTAACTACTAGAACAATATAACAATATTATATATTATATGTTATACATAGTAACAGTTAATAGTTATATAATAACTGATAAAGGTAACTGATACCATAGCATTAAAAATAAAATATTTGATGGGCAATTTGTTTTTAAAGAGAGATTTAGATAATTTTGGATGACCTTTGAAATTGCCGAATATTTTTTTTATTAAAATAGACAGATAAATCATAATTAAATTAAACCATGTGTTATAATATATATATACATATATATATTTATTCACCGGAATATAAAATTAATAAAAGTGTGTTACATTTGCTGAGGTAGCGCTCGAGATAACAATTGCGACTTGGACAAGTCACAGCTGACGACGACCGTACCGGCCTTCCTCCACCTCTGCCTCGCTGGCACAATTAAATCATGCGGATAAGTAGAAGCATCACGCAGTTCATCATCCACCCTTGTGCCCGACATCAAATTCTTTGTCTCTAAATTTTTTTGTCTTCGTATTTCCTTATCGATCGGACGGATCAGATTACATTTTAAAGATGTCTTATGCATCACGAGGATATTGCACACATCTTAAAGATGTCATGATGTCTTAAGATGTAATCTGATCCGTCTGATCGACAAGGGACACGGGAACAGAAAAATTTAGGGACAAAAGATTTGATATGCTTATGCCCCCTTCCTCTGTTTACTATAAAAGAAAGAGGGACAGACCGGTGGTAAATTATAGATTCAACACATTATCTGATTTATCATAATTTTTTATAAAGGATGGAGTGATAGACCACGATAGATAACCCCCACGGGTTGGATCAACTGGAAGGATGTCTGACGTTTGCAACGGAGGTTCAGGAGTCGAGGGTCGCTAGTTGTACACGAACGTAAAACCTCGGTCTGCTGTGCTTTAAATTCCACTCGACCCCCAGTCATTTCTCCTGGATCCAGGGGACCGCTAAGGCGACGATTCTACCTTTTACAAAAGTTTACAACCACCATGATTTGAGTGAGTCCCCTTCCTTCTAGACAATAAATTTAAAAAGTAAATAAAAAAAAATAGATTGTGAATTTGAGTTAAGTAAACGCGGAATTACAGGGAGAGAAATGAGACGCAAAAGGAGGCGTCAAAAGGGTTCCCCTCACGTTACAGCAATTTTATATAGAAAGATTTGAGCTGTACTCTGACACCGATAAATAAATCCCTTTCAGTACCGAGATCTCTGAACATTAAGAACAAGATTACCCGTCGAGGAGAAGGAAGCTCCCCGGATCTCGCAGAGCGATGGATCAGTATTCCCCTGCCACCTTCGCCGCCGGAATCGCAGGTGTGTCGGTCCGGCGAAGTACTCTGAGTTTCAGAGGCTCGTCGCTTAGTAATTGCATATCGATGTTGAATTGACGATGACGACGCATGGCTGGCTTTTGATTGTCAGGGAACGTGTTCGCCTTCGTGCTGTTCGTGTCGCCGGTGTGAGTTGTGGTCTTTTCGCTGTGAGTAATTGGTTCGTTTGCAGGGAATGATGATGGTGATGGTACTGCTGGTTCTGTTCAGGCCGACGTTCGGGAGGATCGTCAGGAACCGGTCGACGCAGGAGTTCTCGGGCTCGCCGTACGTGTACTCGCTGATGAACTGCTTGATCTGCATGTGGTACGGGATGCCGTGGGTGGCCGGCGTCGTGCTCGTCGCCACCGTCAATTCCGCCGGCGCCGCCTTCCAGATGGCTTACGTCGCCCTCTTCCTCTTCTACGCGGACCGAACCAGAAAGGTCAGATCTCGCCATCGTGGTCGGTTTGTCTAATTCGTATCATCTGTCCCTAAATTTCTTTGTCCCCGTGTTTTTTATCGATCGGACGGATCAGATTACATTTTAAGACATCATAATATCTTTAAAATGTGTGCAGTATCCTCATGATGTGCAAGATATCTTTGAAATGTAATCTGATCCATTCGATCGATAAAGAGACACAAAGATAAAAAAATTTGAGGACAAAGGATTTAAACACCTGTTTGTCTGGGTCTCTTTGCTCTGTTTTGAGAAAGGAATTTGGGAAAAAAATAGAAAAAAGACAAAATAAATAATAATAATAATAATAAAGTCAAAAATGAAAAGAGGATTTTGTTTTTTATAATCCCTTTGAAAATGACACAATTATGTATCATCTCCTATCCCATGCATTAGAATTTTCTTCATATAATTTCTAGTTTAAAATCATAATATTTTGTTTATATGTATTGTAGATAAGGATTGCAGTGATGCTCATAGCTGTTCTTTGCGCCTTCGCGGCTATTGTTTACCTAAGCTTGGAGTTCTTAGATAAGCCAGCGTGGAAAGCATTAGTCGGATACTTGAGCGTTGCTTCACTGATCTCCATGTTTGCTTCTCCATTGTTCATCATGGTAGGCCTCGCAATTTGTTTATCGATACTCTCGGTATTGCGGTTATTGCAATTCCTAACCATTTGCCTCCAATTTGTGTTTAGAATTTGGTGATCAGGACTAGAAGTGTGGAGTTCATGCCATTCTACTTATCCCTTGCCACATTCTTGATGAGCCTATCTTTCTTTGCATATGGAGGGCTATTGCATGACTACTTCATATATGTAAGAACAATTCAATTCTTTATTATTTTTTTAAAAAAAACATTTTTTTCATTAAATTAAACCATAAAGTCAACTTTGTTGGCAGATTCCAAATGGGATTGGAACTCTATTGGGTGCCGTGCAATTGCTCGTGTATGGCTACTACAGCAGGAAAACAGAAGAGGAGTCTACTTTGCCATTGTTGCCTTGAAAATAAATAAATAAATAGAATGTGTATTCATTAATTATTCTTTTGATTTGATTGATGAATCAAATAATTGGGGGCAAACATTATTTTGATCTTCGTCATCTGTATCAATAAAATAATTATTTAAATTTGATTTATTATTTTTTTTGGTTTAAGTTTATTTGAGGTTAATTTAGATGGTTTGAATTGTTAATTTGATTGTGTTAAGACATTTACATATTGCTCCTGAACAATTCATAATATCTATTTGATCTTAATTCGAAAGTTGATAAGATGGATGTTGGGGATGTGATATTTATGTTAACCTCCGATGGATTTCACTCCAACCTACAACACAAGCAACGTCAGTACTGAGCCAAGGAAGGGGTCCTCGGTGAAGACATTTCGATGCTCAAGTCAGTCTCCTGCGAAACAAGAAGAAAAAGAAACAACAAGAACGGTAACGTAACAGTAAATATCACATGTAATATATACCTCTATTGATGCTTGGACCCCCTTTATATAGAGTTCCGGAAGCGCGTATACACGCTTCCCAAGATGAACACGCATCTCAAATCTTTCCCTAAAATGACATGTCAGTAAAGTATCATTGACACAGTACCTTAACGAATCGAAGATATCTCTGAAGTGACAGTGGAAGCTTCTGTCGTACGATCCTCTGTCTGACTATGTCGTCTGTCAGCAGCACTAGCTCCTAAAAGGATATCAAAAGATATCTTGCTATGTCTGTGGCTTGTCCGAGCGAAATAGTCGCTCGGCCAGAACTCCACTGTTCACGTGCTATCTGTTGTCGGGCCGAGCGGGATAGCCGCTCGACCGGAAGTCCACTGTCTTTGTGATCCGTCGCTGAGCTAAACGGGATAACTGCTCAATCGTAAGTTCACTGTCCGCGTGCTCGGCTGATGTTGAGCCTGCTGCTAGACCGAGCGGAGAAGTCGCTCGGTCAGAACTCCACTGTCCACGTGCTTGGCTGATGTTGAGCTTGCTACTAGGCTGAGAAGGGTAGCCGCTTGGTCGAAGTCGAACTCTGTCGGTCATGCTTTGTTGTCTTGCCAAGCGAGGTGACGCTCAGCCAAAGTTGAACTCCTGATGTCCTGCCGAGCGAGATGGCCGCTCGGCTCGACTTCTGCGTGCCATCTCCCTTGAGTGTCGGTTCGCTCGCTCCCTATGTCGAAGACGGGTTGGATTCTAATACCCGGTTTGAGCATGATTTTCTCGATCGGTCAATATCGTTCATCCATTAATTATCTTGACTTTGACTTCCACCGTGATAATAAGGTGGGGCATTCATCATTACCGTATCACTATTAATTTTTAATTTATTTATTTAATTGAATGAGTTATTCAAATTTATCTATTTAATAGAAATACTTCTTTTCAGTGATGTTCCTTTACTAGTTCTATATTTATTTACGAACTCATTCTATATCTCATTATTTGAGACATTCAAAAACAAAATAATTATTTCATTATAAAGTGCATTATTTTTAGAAATAAAATAGGAGAATCATCAAAACTAAAAAATAAAATACTAAATGTAACAAATTAATCTTAAAAATTATATTTAAGTTTGGAGACTATCGCATGCATGGATTTGCAAACATTAGAGGTTACTCTTACAATTTTCTAATTTTTAAGGGGCTTTAGAGAGAAATATGCAATCTTTGGGGAGCGAAATGAAGATTTTCTAATTTCGAATCATTTACCTTGTAACGGGTGTTATAAGTTATAACGGGCATTATTTTATCGCTTTTTTTCTTCTGTTTTTTGAATATATCGGCCATGGTCCGAGCTATTCCTGTCACTTCGTGCAGTTTTCGCCATTGTTGGATCTGTGGTCTCCGCAACGACAGGTGCTTGCTCCTCCGATTCCCGACACTATTCGATTGTTCTATCGCGTTTAATCTGTGCCCGAAACGGATGTTCTGATCTCCTCTTCGCTTTCCGAACTCCGTCGATTTGTTCTGGTTTCAGACAATCCCACCTAGATCTTGTTGCTCCCCTTTTGTTTCGCGTTTTTTGAAATTTTCCTTTGAGGTAAGAACCGAAGGTAATGTTCTTTGTTAGTGTTTTGATTTCTTTTTACCTGAAACTTTTCCCTATTCTATCCCTTTTCAAAAATTGTTTTTTCTTTTTCACTCTCACTGTCTCCATTTGGAGAAAATTTAGACTTAGTTTGTGTGTTGTTATTTGCTGATCATCCAATGCGGGATTCTTTTTTAACGTCATCTATCTCCTTGATCCGTGTTCTACTTTCGCGTACTTGTATTGTATATTTGTACGATCGTTTGGTTCGTTCCACTGACAATTTGTGACGAGATAAGTGGCTGCACAATTTAATGATTTGAACTTCGTGTTGCAGCTTCAAATCATGGTGAAAACCACCGAGTACTATGATATCTTGGGGGTTAGAGTTGATGCGTCTGATGCTGAGATCAAGAAGGCCTATTACATTAAGGTAATAGGAGCTTCCTCTGATAAAGATATACTTTTGTTTCGTTTCCACGTATTCGTTTAAAAGACAATGCTGTTTAATCATGCCTCAAAACAGTATGAAAATCCTCTATACAAGTAAAATGGTTCCCAATAATAAGTTGTCGATTAGTTTAACTCTTTGTAGATCCAAACTGTCATAAAAGTATTAAACTTGTAAGAATGGTGATGTTCTATTTTCAATAATTCACATGTAATTTTAAAAACTATTGTTGAAAAACTTTGGTTGTAGATAGGTTGGAATGATGACTTGCTAATTTGTATCAACTGACAACCCCAATGCCTAATCACTTTCCTTAAAGCTTTATTCATTCCATTAATGACTTGCTAATTTGTATCAACTGACAACCCCAATGCCTAATCACTTTCCTTAAAACTTTATTCATTCCATTAATGTCGTCTGACGGGCTCTAATTTCCTCTAGGAAAAGATGAGATCATCAATTCTTATGTGATTTGCATAGGGGCTCATGGTCCACTTTACTTAGAAACAAGGTTGTTTGAATCCTTCGGTTGTTTTAAGATTGAGCCTGCATTTCAAATCTGATATCTTATTTTCATTTGTTTATGTCAAATCTTCAACTTATAAAGAACAACTCTACTAATGTTTCAGTTCCGGTCCTGAACTCCCTCGAAGAATACTTATCTGTGTTTAATGGTTACTGGATTAGTCAGGTTTTACCAGTCCCATTAAGTTTTGTCGATCCAGACCAATTGGTTAAACTGGATAACGAGAAACTCCAACATTAGCACTTCTGATATTAAACAATCTTTCACTTGATTTACTTGATCTAACATTTGAATATGTTATACCTGTCTGTAATGGATCGATTCCATTTAGTTTATTTTCTTGATTTTATTTCCTAACAATTTTCCTAGTATTTACCTACTTGTATCATCTTTTACTATCTGAAAGATGCTTCTAATTCTTCACAGTATGAATCTAATTGTTCGTTTGGTTTGGTGGTTGAATAAGATATAACAGAATGGAAAAGGAACAAGAAAGCAGATAAAAAATGGCCATCATGTCTTTTTTTTTAACTTCATTTGGTCAAAGGAATGGAACAGTAAAAGAGATTAGTAAACCTGTACACAAGAAACATAATATGTGATGGCAGAAGTAGTAATATGGCATTAAATATTATTTTCGATACTCATCGCTTATCACACAATTCAAGAAGAGAATCCCACAATAGAAAAATGAATTCGGGATGTTTGATGAGATATCATGTTGTGCTTGGAGAATATGCCCGGGGAACCATGGATCTTTAAGATAGGAGCCTGACTCTAGTACAAATTTGAAAGCAATAGAAGAGTATTATTCAATAGAACAGAGAATAGTATACCCATATATAAAAAATTCCAACCCATTATATATTGGCTGAACTAGTAATGTGGGTATGTGGATTTGCACTGTAACTCTAACACCTTAATTCAATACAATTTTAAACTTAAACTTCTATGTGAACCTGTAGCTGTCACTTTGACCCAACATTGTTTATGTAACTGGATCCACTTTCTATATTCTATAGATTCCTTTTATTGTAAAAAAAAAAAAAGAATGAGCCTATTTCTCGATGGCCCAATAAGACCTCTTGTTGCGGCCACAAATAGGCAACCTTGGTGAACCACTAAAATTTTTCATCTTCTCCTGTTTGATCTTATTCTGTGTTCTCATACACCTTATTTATTTATTTATTTATTTTTAAATCGCTTGCTTTTTGCCGATGGTGTTTGACTCCTAAGATGTTTTAATATCCTATGTATTTGATTTCTGTATAAGGGATTTAATAATTTTATATTGCTAAAATGAAGGTCATAAAGTTATGAATAAATGAAAACTGCTTATATGAAATGTGTGAATTTATTGTTTGAACATTGCTGATTATTTATTGCCATTGATCATTTCTGACAACTATACAATTTTCCCATATGATGCTTAAATTGAATGGCCAGATCCCTATTACTTTATAGCAGTTTGTTCCCTCTAGTTAAACTTATGACATCACCACAAGGATTTTGATCTTTTGGATTGCTATTTTTGTCTCTTGGAATTTAGGCAAGACTGGTGCACCCTGATAAAAATCCCGGAGATCCACAAGCTGCACACAACTTCCAGGTGCTTCCCTTCGATGATTCCTAAAGTAATAGTACAATTACCGAATTTTCTACATGAACAAGCTGTAATTGGTTTAGTCTGTACAAAACAATGAGTTTTTTTTGTTTTAAGTATCTGCACAAGTTTTATTTGATCCGAAGATACTTAGAAAGAGATATAACTAAACTAATATATTTAAGATTCATTTTTCCTCTGTATTTCATCACTGTCTGATCGAAATAGTTTGCTATTGAAGATACTTGGAGAGGCTTATCAAGTCTTGAGTGATCCTTTGAAACGCGAAGAGTATGACAAGCATGGAAAGGAAGGTTTTTCCCAGTAAGTTCATAAAAATGTTTTTTATACAATAAATCTTCACTGAGATAGCTCTGGCATTTTCACTTATTCTACTAATGCTTTTTTTTCTAAGTTACTAATATGCTAGTGAATTTAATATGTTAGAGATTCCATGGTAGATCCTGCTACCGTCTTCGGCATGATGTTTGGAAGTGATTTCTTTGAAGATTATATTGGACAACTGGCTCTAGCAACCATTGGTTCAGTAGAAGCAGAAGAAGAATCACAAACTTCAGACAACCGAAGACAAAGAGTGCAAGAGAAAATTAAGGTATCGTTAGTCTTGGAGCATTCCTTTAATCACCTGGTTAGATAACTCTCATAAAATCAAGTATTGTTGCCACGCTACTTGTGCACTCAGCTCATGTGAGACTTTCTATGCTGTTACTCGTAACGGTATATATTGATCTTCTGAAATTATACGTACTGTTGCTTTAGAACTGGAAAGAAATAGGGACATGTTGCTTTAGTACGATGATAATTTGTCGGTCTGTCATATTCAGTTGCACTGCCTAATCATTAAGATTCAATGTCTCATGAATGTATTTCCTTTGTACTGCAGAATTTTTATCAATTCTCTAATGTTTGCGATCTAATAACATAAAAGGCCATTTTTACTAATAAAGAGCTTTGCTGGTTTGCCATATCTATCCTGTGATAATTTCTATATCTCAAACTGCAGGAGCTACAAAAAGAAAGAGAACAGAAACTAATCCAAGCTCTGAAAGATCATCTTCATCTATATGTCTCAGAGCAAGAAAATGAATTTGTCGATTGGGCAAACTCTGAAGCTCGTCGTCTGTCGCAAGCTGGTGCCTCCTTATTTCTTCTCTTTATATATTTTTTTTTGTAAGGCATGCAATTCAGAATAAGTGCTTAATATCAAACTACACTTAGTAGTTTTCAGTTTCACAGTAACCTAATACCACACCCAACACATTAAGAAAGTAATGGACCTTTGCATCAAACAATAGTTTGATCACCATTGTTATCAATATGGACTAGCCTTTCTTTATCAAATTGCCACCTGATAAACTGAAATAGCTATTTTTAGCTTTTGGGGAGGCTATGCTGCATACTATAGGATACATATATGCTAGACAAGCTGCTAGGGAAATTGCAAAGAGCAAGGGATACATGGGCATGCCATTTGTAGCTGAATGGGTAAGAAATAAGGGTCACAATGTGAAATCCCAAGTTAACGCAGCATCAGGTACTTGTTTGATTTCCTAATATATATTTTTTCTTTTTTTTTCCCTTGAGCTTTGAGATTTTTTTCTCTCACTGTAGGGGCAATTGCATTGATCCAGCTTCAGGAAAGGGCAAAAAAAGAAGCACAGGATGGTGAGGATCTGGTGAGGACCATGGAAGAGAAAAAAGACGCTATGCTTAGCTCGCTGTGGAAGATTAATGTGCTCGACATAGAATCCACTCTTTCACACGTCTGTCAGGCAGTAAGTACTGTATGCATATAAGTCATGCACCACATTGCATTGCATCTGGAATAAGGTCGAAAGTAGATACTGTAAATTCCTACGTTGAACTAGTGTTTATACGATAATAACTATGAAGTGCCAGAACGTGCTTCAGATTTTTTTAAAGAGAGTAATTAAATGCTTGATTGAATCCAGGTTCTGAGGGACAATACAGTTTCTAAGGATGTACTTAAGTTACGAGCCACGGCATTGAAGAAGTTGGGGACAATTTTCCAGGTAAAAAACTACTTCATTCTTGATGTACTGCTGATCTCTAGCTCCTTTGCACTGCTGCATCCTGAATCCTGATAGGTTCAGTATTAGATGAAATATATAATAAATCAAAAATGTAATGTGGAGTTTGAACACCTCATTTTCAATGCCACTATCCACTCTCACATGCACCTTATTGTGGCCTCCCCTAGTATTGGTAACTCCAACTCTCTTTTTGATAATCTAAATGTTCAGTTTAGTCTAATTAATCTTGAAAATAGACAATCTTCCTCTCTAATTGGCCGAAGAATAAACTTATACAAACTTGGTCCTCTTATTATCCTTCTGAATATTTTATGGAGGCAGTCCAACTCCAATCCTTACACCCAGGGCAAAGGTATTTTTTTTAAGATTTGTATTTTTTTTAGATCAAAAGTTGGTCTAGAGAATGTTGGTATTTTTTTTTTAAGATTTGAATAGTGGTTGGACAATTAATTTAAAATAAATATGATTCTTTTATGCTCTAATTAGAAATTAATGAGTTAGAAATATATGTCATCAAGCAATACTCAAAAGGATGAGTTTCAAATGCTTAGTATATAATATAAAGAAACAACTCTTTAAATGCTTTTAAGCTTATATTATATATAGGCATTGATAACTAAGTTACATTCTATTTAGAACATCTCCAGCATGCATCCAAATTAATTCAAATTGTGCAAGTTAATAGAAGTAAATTAGGTTGGCTTTATAATTCATTTTGCTTACTGTGATTTTGCCATGATATTACTAATCAATAATAACACGAAAATGTCTCCAAATTAAAATCTCTATCGCACCAGTATTTTTTTTGTGGTTATCATTGGAATGAAATTGTAGTCTTAATATCAAATATATCAGGGTGCAAAGGCTGATTATAGGAGAGAAAGCAGCCTTCGAGTGGAAACTGACAACCGCGATATCACCAATCCAAAACTCAATTAGCATTTCAAACTTATCAAATTGCTCTTTTTATTGGTTAAGGAAATCTATATTGTCATGTGAAGAAGTTCATTCTTTTATAGGCTTACTTGTACTTCATAACCTGTGTCTCTAATGGCACCATGCTAGCCTAAGATTTCTTGTGTTGGATTTATTTGCTTAACTGGTCATATATTAAAAACTATAGATTTGGAGAATAAATTCTACATCCTAGTTTCATATGGCTAACTTTAACTTTTTGTGGTTTGTGCCTCCATCAAAGTCCAATAGTTTGATTCATGTTATTGGTAATGTATAAGTTTGATGCTGAAACATGGAAGAAAAATCAATGTTATACATATAAAAGCCTTGTATATAAAGGAAGAAAAAAATATGAGGAAAGGCTTGGCATTTTAAGCTCAGAAGAAGTATTGAAAATTTGAAATCAATGAAAATGCCTCATCTGTTGAGAGAGAAGTGATTCTTCATCATAGCTTGAAGCTCCATCTGGAAACAAGAGAAGTGGAGCCAAGCACCAAAGCATTCAAAAAGAAAGATTTGTCATGTTTGCGACAAAAAAACATATGAAACTCCAGATCAATAGTCACTAGCCAGCAAACCATAAGGATGACAAATCTTTGGTGATAGATCTGTAAATCCAGAATCATGCTTACAAATCACTAGAAAAGTTCATCAAGGATTAGCAAAAAGGCCAACCTAGGATGAACTAACAACTTAGAGTAAAAATTCATAGCTCAGAAGATGCAAATCAGATCACGGACGCTGGATCTCACATGTCCAGACATATACAAATAGCATCATTCATCATAGCTAAAAGAGTAAAATAGCATACGCTTTTACTGATGGAACTGTATGATTCATGCTAAAGCAAACGAAGATCGGCTCGAAGATTCAAACTGACCTCATTCTTTTTTCCTTCATCGAGAACGATGACTCGAGAAATAATCCATGAGCAGAAGCAACGCAGGCGGAGAGAGCGTGAAGCGGAGCAATGCACCGGCCGAATCTTTAAAGCAGTCAATTTAGGGTTTCTTGGAGCAGATTAACGGGCCTGGAGTGGACCAGGCTGGTCCGACAAAATATTAAATTTAGTTCAGCTTTTTACTTAACCACTTAACTAAGGGGTACTTGGTTAGATGGAATCAGAATAGGAAATGAAAAATTTATGCTTGGTTTGGAAAATTGATGATGGATCTCATAAATTCAATCCTTCAAATATAGAAATTAACTATTACTTAGCCCATTGTGGGTATGGAAACATCTCCATTCTCATTTCTCACTTCTATCATTCTCATTCTCATTCCCTCCTAGAGTCGTCAATTTGAGTTAGGCCCGTCGGGTTGGTCCATCCCGTCAAACAATTTAAGTAGGTTGGGTTAGAATTTTATCAACCCAAGTCCACCATGGGTCGATCCGTCTAGGTTCGCGACCCGCATGGGTCGGCCCGCGATGGGCTTGGGTTGGCCCGCAGGTTGAGAAACACATGTAACCTATGTTTTTTTGTCAATTTATTATTATTTTTATTATAATTTTGAAATAAAAATATTACTTCTCATCCCACATAACTATTCGTTGTTCATTTATATTTAAAATACATGTTTATGGATACATTTACTTGATGAAACATTTCCAAAATAAAACGTTAAAAATATGAAACATTTTTATTTTTTAAAAAAAAAATTGATGGGCCCGCGGGTTGGCCCGCCAAACCCGCAACTCGCCTTAGATTGAGTTGGGTTGGAAATTTCCTAACCCGCCAAGTTGACGGGTCAACCCGTCCCACCCTGCCAAATGGTTGGCCCGCCATGGGTTGGCCCGTTTGACAGCTCAACTCATGGGAGCAAGTAGAAAAATAATACAACCAACTTGATTAACCAAACTCATACACTTAGGATTAGGTTTATTTTTTGCTTAGAATGGTTAGATGAAAAAGGTTTACCAAGCCCTACAACATAGCATCGGAATGGATTGGGATGATAGTACGCCAAGGAAGCTTTGTCGAAGACATGTCTAGGCTGAATATGAAATTCTACCTGGTGCACTAGATTTAGTGGATATGACCGAAGCTACCCTAGTCAAACATGGGCTAGTTGGACCAAAATTTAGTATTAAGTTCTTTGAGCGGGAACAATTTGGAAAGTCTTCCGCAAGTGGTCCACCGTTGATACACAAGAAGGTCATAAGCCTCACCACTGAACTAAAAGCGTATCCTTAGGAAGCTTGCTTGATTAACCCAAAGTTAAGTTTGAATCTAACATGAGTTCAATAACCTTTTTCAAACCTAATTAAATTTCAAATCTAATTAAAATTTAAAAATTATTTTAAACTTAATTAAAAAATTATTTTAAACTTAATTAAAAAATTTATTTTAAAAAATTATTTTAAACTTAATTAAAAAAATTATTTTAAACTTAATAAAAAAATTATTTTAAACTTAATTAAAAAATTTATTTTAAAAAATTATTTTAAACTTAATTAAAAAAATTATTTTAAACTTAATTAAATTTTTTTTAAAACTTAATTAAAATTATTTTTAAAAACATAAATAAAATTATTTTTTTTTAAAAAAAACTTAATTAAAATTATTAAAATAAAAACTTATTTATTTTTAAAACTTTATTAAAAATTTAATTAAATTATTTTAAAAACTTAATTAAATTTCTTAAAAACTTAATTAAATTTCTTTTAAAACTTTATTAATTTTTTTTAAAAAAAAAACTTTGCTAAACTTAATTCTAATTAAAACTAAAATTAAATTAGCACTCAATTAAACTCAAACTTAATTTTTAAAATTATAAATCGTAAACTTAAAGGAAAACTAAATCAACTATAAATTCATAACTAAATGATTAATCAATTAATTAAACTTGAAATCACTAATTAATTAATTAATTTTTTTAACAATTAATCTTGAAATTTATAAATAAAACATAAATAAATAAATTTAATAATAATAATAATAATAATAATAATAATAATAAACTTAAACTTAACTTAACTAAATTCAAGGTTAATAAATTAATTCATTTAAACTTAAACTAAAACTTAAAGTAAAAAAAAAAACTTACACAACATAAAATTTAATTAATCTAGACCTAAATTCAATACTAAAGTTTAAAACTTAATTCAAATTTAAATTAAATTAACACTTAATCATCTCAAAATTAAACTCTAACTTAAAATGATAATAATTTTTTTTTAAAAGAGTAATAACTAATATAAAAATTATAATAATGTAAACCAAATCAATCCAACTCAAAACTGATTTAATTAATTACCTCTTAATTAATCAAATTATTTAATAATTAAAGTTAAATTAAGTTATCTCAAACCTAATTTATTTTAATTAAAACAATAATTAAATCATTAATTAATTTGAAGTTAATTAAATTAACTTTACAAATCTAATTAATACAAAATTTAAAATAATTAAAATTCAATTCTCAACTTAATCAATTAATTTATAAATTATCTAATTTAATACGTAAATTAATTCTCGTTTAAATAATCTTAATCTAATCTAATTAAAAATCAACATTAATTAATTTTAATCAATTGATTATTAAGTTGCTTTAATTAATCTAAAATTGATCAACAACTTAAACTAATCGCCTTATTTTAATAAATTTTTAATCCTAAATTAATTGATAAATTTAAATAATAATTAATCTTAATCAATTCAAAACTAACCTTAATTAAATTTAACTTAAATAATTCAATAATCAAATTTAGAAAATAATATTTAATTAATTAAATCAAACTTAATCATTAATTAAATTACCTTTAAACTTTAACCATAAATTAAACTTTAATTAGGTATTAATTTAACCTAATTACCAAAATAATTTGAATCATCTCACACAACTATAGGTTTATTTAGTTTGATAACTTAGAAATGGTGAGATTAATTAATTAAATTAAAAACTATTCCAAAATTATGGCCTAACATATATTTTTCATATCCTAGACCTTAGGATTATTTAATTAAGAGGGAGCCTTAACATCATCTAAAAACCAATCTTTCCTAGAATTTAAAAAAAAAAAAAATCATGTTTTCAAAACTTTAAAAAAAAAAATCATGTTTTCAAAACTTATTGATTAACTATTTCTTTTAGACTTATGGATTTTTAAAATTCTCTTTCCAACATATTTCAAAACTTAGTTCACTATTTTCTCTTATAAAATTTTCTAAAGTTTTCCTTAGAAAATTTTCTATCAAATCATAAAATTTATATTTTCTTATTTTTTTAACTTACACTTATTCATGAAATTTTTAAGTTGTTCTAAAAACATTTTCAAAAATTTTAACTTAATTCTATTAAGTTTTTATGAAAATATTTTATGATTTTTTTTAAAAAAAAATCAAATAATTTTTCTAACTCAAACTCTTAATTTTTTCTCTTGATTTACTTTAAATATGTTGGTTAGTATTACTCCTATTTTTGATGTGTGTCAAAGGGGGAGAGATAGTAAATTTAGGGAGAGTTATTAAACTCAGGGGGAGAGTTAAATGTTTGTTATTTAACTCTGCATATTTTAATCTTAACTGTGAATCTTGGTTGCCAAATATCAAAAAGGGGGAGATTGTTGGTGCAAGGTACACCATAATCAAACCTAAGTTTTGATATTGTCAAAGGTTCAAGTTAAGTCTTGTTATGATCTGATGATTTGACTAAGGAGCTTATTATCCTAGGTCGGAACAAGTTAGTTGATAGGATCCACTTTTTTACGTCCCCGTGTGGCGACATGGGGACGTAAAAAAGAAAGAGAGGGATGGGTTTTTCTCGCTTTTGGCATAGCAGGCCTCCCACTGGAAGGCCCACACGACGGGCTATTAGCTCAGCGGTAGAGCGCGCCCCTGATAATTGCGTCGTTGTGCCTGGGCTGTGAGGGCTCTCAGCCACATGGATAGTTCAATGCGCTCATCAGCGCCTGACCCGGAGATGTGGATCATCCAAGGCACATTAGCATGGCGTACTCCTCCTGTTCGAATCGGAGTTTGAAACCAAACTTCTCCTCAGGGGGATAGATGGGGCGATTCAGGTGAGATCCAATGTAGATCTAACTTTCTAGGCTATTTACTCAATCGAGAAAGCCCTAATCATGACCAGACAGTAAAGTCTAAACAAGTCTGGAGGACCCAACGTTTTGGTAGGAAGGTTGAGGTAAATAACGGAAGGAGCGACAGTGAGGTCGGGTTCCTGAAGGGAATAACCTAAGGTCGCTGATCCAACTGAAGAAACCGGGATGGTTTTCAAGTTGAGATCAAGACAGTCCTAACTGTTATACTCATGCATATTACTACTCATATATTATAACTGTACTAACTTTGTTTTGCAGGAATACTATTGTTATATCGAACTAACTTTGTGTTGTAGAATCATATGACCCCTTGAGTTTCAAAGGGTCATAACTTTTGATTCAGAACTCAGAATCAGGCTCTGTCAGCGGTCACGCGTCCAGCACTCAGAAACCTTCAATTTACCAAGGGTTCAGTCAACTGATCAAGGCATTTTATCATTTGATCGAAAAAAGGTTCGACCGAACAAGTAAATTTGGCAAAACAGTTCAGGCTCGCAAACATGATATCACAGCATGATCGGTCGACCGAAAATGAGGTTCGGCCAACCGAACAATAAAATCATTAATGGAGCATTAAGTGCGGATCTCGATGAACACGGAAGGTCACTGTTCGGTTGACCGAACAACGGGATCGATCGACCGAACCATTAAAGATCAATTAATGCAAAAGATCGAGCCAGCGTCAGACTCCAGCCAGGAAGGAAGGAATCGAGTTAAGTTGACCGAACAGAGGGATCGGTCGACCGAACAACAATGACACTTATAAAAGGAGCTCGAGGTCTGAGGCTCAATACAACTCTTTATGATCGACTCAAGTTCTGTTCTGCAAGCAAACCGTGCTACAAGCCTTCATCAGCTCAGCAAGCCACACTATCCGGAAGTGCTGACCAAAGCTTCAACTGCATTTACTTGTCGATATAATTTTATATAAGCTTGCATTGTAATTCACTTAAGCAAGATATTAGTAGGGTTGTTACTATCTTGCTCATTTGTATGATCTGCTTCTTTCCGAGGATCTTGGAAAGAAGGACTATAGTAATTTGCCCATTGGTGCGATCAAGGATTGCGGGCCTTCGAGTAGGAGTCAAGCTAGGCTCCGAACGAAGTAAACGAACTTGTCCCTTTATATTTTCCACTGCTTACTCGAATTGTTTTGAAATACGAAAAGAAAAGTTTTAAAAGCGCGATATTCACCCCTCCCCTCTATCACACTCATCTGATCCAACAAGTGGCACGCAGACCGAGATATGTGATCGACATTCAAGCCAAGATATGAGATCGACACGTAGGCCGGGATATGAGAGCGACACACAGGCCGGGATATGAAATCGGCACGTAGATCGGGATATGAAATCGGCACATAGGCTAAGATATAATGGCACGAAGGTCGGAGACACGTAGGTTGAAATATGTCAGCGGCACACAGGTCAGACTACACGAAGACTGGAACATAACTATGGCTCGATGGTCGGAACACAACAATGGTGCAAAGGTTGGGCATAACAGCATGCGGGCCTGAGGGCATGAAGCTTGGAATGTGATCGTGATACCCAGGCCTGAAGCGTACGGTGGTGAGGAATTTGCACTGGATAAGTATAGGAATCTCAAGGATGGTGGTGACTCGCTTTAGCGTAGCGGCAACGACTGACTGTAGTGCAAAGGCTATGGCTGTGGTGGCCAATAACGGTGCCTTCAGCGCTGGAGCGGGTCGTGGGTGGATAGTGACCGCTTGGAGGCGGCTGTTGGCTGTGGAGCGAGGAAGTCAATGAAGGGGGAGTCGGTGGCCCGCGTGAGAGAAAAGTGAGTTGCTGCCCGCATGACGGGAGACAATAGTGAGGTGCGTCCTGGTGGGCGGCTGCGATGGTAGTCGTTGGATGCAGCGACGACCGTCAGATGAGAGAGGAAGAGAGGAGGGGGGTGGTCCGGTCGATGTTGTCGGGATGGAGAAGGAAGAGGCGGCGACTCCTCCCCTGGTTGTGGCGGCGGCGAAAGATAGTCAGTGTCGTCGAAGGCGAGCAGCACCATGGCGGAGTTGGCAACCCTAGCGACGTCGGCATGAAGAAGGAGGCGGCAACCAAAACGAAGGAAAAGCGGGAGAGGGCGATGTGTTAGATTTTCTGGCGAGATGAGGGAGAGAGGGCCGCCGCCATCGAATATGGCCGGCGTCAGAGGTGGCGAAGGTGGCCGCCCCTGCAGCAGAGCAAAAGCCTCCCCCTAGCCCCCTTGCTTGTGGTGGCGTCGGTGAAATGAAGAAGTCCCCTCTGGTGGAAGGCAGCGGAGAAGACATGGAGAGGGGAGCGGTTGTCGACGTTGGAGAAGAGAGGAGTGTGTGACCGCCGCCCTCGCCACATCCTTGGCGGCGGACCCCGAAAATGAAACCGCCTCCTCTTTCTCTCGTGAATAGTGCATCCCCTTTTCTTCAAGCCCTAAACAATGATTTGACCAAAATACCCTCCCCTCTTTTCCTAATTCCATTGGGGTCCCCAAGATATATCCATATCATTAACTTAACTCAATTTCAATAGTACTAACATAGACATATATAAATAATTATTGTAGGTATACACAACGCAAAAATATTTTAAAGATTCACTTGCTAAATATATTACGAACCTACGCTTCACATACAAAATAAAGGACACTAAGAAAAATAGAGTTAAAATAATTTATGATGAAAAAAATTACACATGGACAATAATTACAAGGGAGATATGGAGTTCATGGTTATAAAATATTTAGAGCGTCATTAGTCACTAGTAGAAATTCCTTGATTTACTTTGCATATTCACCAAAGTCGTAGATAGGTAATTATATAAGTAGACATACATGAAGTAATAGGATACTATTTTACTTTGTCTTATCATTGAAGTCATATCCAGGAAAAAAGCGTAGTTTTTAACCAGTTCAAGAGGCAACCGATTCAGAGTTGGACAGATGTTGAAGGAAAGAAACATATTTTACATTGTTTGTTTTTTAAAGTGTCGAAGTAATCAATGATATATAACTTTACAGTTTACATTGATTGTTAAAATAAAAAAATATCTTTTATTTCATTGATTGTGTAATATGCTAAAATAATAAATGATATAACTTTATTATAATTTTTATTTATCGAAGTATTTAGTGTTATGTTATTTCATAGTTTATATTTATTAATAAAGTAATTGATTGTTAAGACTTCATTATTTTGTATTATATTGAAATAATTCATAATAAACGACTTTATAATTATTAAACTCAAGAAATAAATTCTATCTTTAACTTCAACCTAATTTTAACGTGACAAAGTATTTTATTTTTTATTACTTCACTATTTAGTTTTAGTATTGAAGTAAATAATCATATTTTATTGCAACACAATTTTAATTTAATAAAGTAATTATTGATTACCACCACACTAATTTAATAAAGGAGTGAAGTAAAAACATATTTTTTACTTCATCAAAATTAAATAATAATTTAATATACGATAATACCACAATATATATGTTGGTTGCTACTCGGAAAACCTATAGGTTCCACTGTACAAAAATTTTGTACAAAGGTCTGAACCTTTTCCTAGCTACCATGTGTTCTTTTAAATTAAATTTTGGATCGCCTGCGGAACTTAACACGTTTGATCCAAAACTTAATCTATTTGTTCTTTTAGGTTTTGACTTGGATCTCCTGCGGAACTTAACACGTTCGACCCAAGTCTCCTTAAGTTATTAATTCCATTAAATATTAATTTCCATAATTGGTTCCCAGTACTGACGTGGCGAGGCACATGGCCTTCTTGGATATGGGAGCAACCACCACCGACTAGACAAAACCTTTTATAGAAAGATAATATTTAATTTCCTAAAATAACTTTAGGTTAACCAAAGAGAGCAATCAAATCACAAGGAAAAGAAAAACAAAAGAACACAACTTCGAAAAACATATTCGAAATTCTAGAACGTAAGCCTCTTGTATTTGGTATTATTTCCATAAATAACTAGCATGATGCGGAAAAGGAAAAACTACTAGTTATACCTTCTAGAAAGACCTCTTGATCTTCTACCGTATTCCTCTTCTAACCTCGGACGTTGTGTGGGCAACGATCTACCAAGATGAGAAACCACCAACCACCTTCTTCTCCTCCAAGCAAGGTTCGGCCACAAAGGAAAAACTTCACCAAGGAGGAAAACCAAAATACTAACCAAGCTCCAAGAGATGCTAGATTCCTCTCCTTCTTCTTCTTCTTCTCCGAGTAGTATCCGGCCACCACAAGAGCTCCAAGGGAGAGGGAGAGGTTCGGCCACCACAAGAGGAAGAGAAGGAGATGATGGCCGGCCACACCAAGGAACAAAAAAGGGAGAGAAATAATAGATGTTGTCCCTCTTGAAGGCACCCTCACCCCTTCTTTTATATTCCTTGGCCTAGGCAAATTAGGAAATTTAATTACAATAAAATTTCCTTAATTTTCCTTGACATGAATTAATTGAGAAAAATAAAATAAAATTTCCCAATCAACTTGTAATGGCCGGAGCAAATTAGGAGAGTTTCAATCAACAAATTAAAACTTCCTAATTTGTTTCCGGAAATTTTAAAAAATAAAATTTCTCTTTAAAAATCTCTTCATGGTTAATAAAAGGAAATTTCTATAATTTTAATTTTATTAACATGTGAATAATTTTAAAGAGAAAATAAAACATCTCTCCAATCTACAAATAAGGAAAGAGATCTAATCTCTTTCTTTAATCTTTTGTAGATCTTTTACAAGAGAGATATTTTAATTTTAATTCTCTTTAAATTATATCTTCCACATAATAATAAAAATTAAAATTAAATTTCTTTTTTAATTTAATTTGGCCGGCCCCACTAGCTTGGGTTCAAGCTCCAAAATCATACCTAGGCCGGCCCTAGCTTGTTCCCAAGCTAGCTTGACGGCCCCCTATTAGTGGATATAGAAGGTGGGTATAGGTGGGTATAGAACTCTATAAATAAGAGGCTACGATAGGGACCGAGAGGAGGAATTGGTTTTGGTCTCCCGATAAAATTAAGCATCCCGTGTTCGCCCCGAACACACAACTTAATTTTATCAATGATAATTCATTCCACTAGAGAACTATCATTGAACTACCGCACCAATCCCAATTTACATTTTTGGGCTCCTTCTTATTATGAGCATGTTAGTCTCCCTGTGTTTAAGATATCGAATGTCCACTAATTAAGTGAGTTACTGACAACTCATTTAATTAATATCTAAATCCAAGAGTAGTACCACTCAACCTCATTATCATGTCGGACTAAGTCCACCTGCAGGGTTTAACATGACAATCTTTATGAGCTCCTCTTGAGGACATTATCAACCTAGTATCTCTAGGACACAGTTTCCTTCTATAATCAACAACACACACTATAAGTGATACCATTTTCCAACTTATCGAGTTTATTGATTCATCGAACTAAATCTCACCCATTGATAAATTAAAGAAATAAATATCAAACATATGTGCTTGTTATTATATTAGGATTAAGAGCACACACTTCCATAATAACTGAGGTCTTTGTTCCTTTATAAAGTCAGTATAAAAGAAACGACCTCTAATGGTCCTACTCAATATACTCTGAGTGTACTAGTGTAATTATATAGTCAAGATAAACTAATACCTAATTACACTACGACCTTCTAATGGTTTGTTACTTTCCATTTTAGTCGTGAGCTACTGTTTATAATTTATAAGGTACTAATAACATCATCTTCTGTATGTGACACCACATACTATGTTATCTACAATATAAATTAAATGAACAACTACAAACAAATGTAGACAATTTGACCAAATGTGATTCTTTATTCATAATGAATGTTTACAAAGCTTAGGCTTTCAGTATACACTCCAACAATATATACACTTAAAATGAATTAATTAGATCAATAAATTATCCATTCAAAAATAACAAATACCTTACCAATCTAAAAATTTATCCACAAATCCACAAGTATAACCAAAAAAATATATCCACAAAACTAAAAGTATATCCACAAGTACATATATCCATACTCATTTAGGCACCTACATACGAGTAGATGAATTCACTCTATTCACTTCTGACTTCAGCATATTGAGATTAGTTGTAATATTGATTCTTGATTGTTCCTGCAAACTTTTATATAAAAAAATATAAAATATAATATATTCATAAAATCATTCATCCAGAAAACATGATGAATATCCATAAAGAAATAATAAAACTGAGTATATGTTATAAAGATCCTAAATATTCTCCAACCCCGTATATAAGAGTTATAAAGATCTTAAATAATTCAATTCAAAAGAAGAAACAAAGCATATAAAGAAAAATAGACAAGCAAATGCTTGCAACAATTTAAACATATGGCTAATATGGACAAGCATATGCATGGGCAACAAAGTATAATGGACACTTATGTATCCCATCGATAACTTCCTCATCAAATTAGTACTGGAACTATGTATAACTTGGTATTTACCCCTTTATTGTCAATATATTTGCAAGATAGAAAGCCTTTTTAGGTAAGGATCTGATAATGCATATTGATTACAATTTGATTTGCCTTAGTTATCAATGAGCTAAGGGATAAAAGAAAGCAAATTTGTATTGGAATTCATCACATCCATTATATATCATAAAGAAGAAACTCACCGTCTTCTCTAACTGTGGATTTTCATATTCAACTATCTCTTTCATGTACCTCATCATATAATATCCACATTTAACAAACTCACTTTATTTTAGATTACCCTATAATGTAATCAACAAAGTAATGCAATAGTCACAATTCAAATAATAAGAACTATTCATTCATGTCTTAATACACAGGTATAATATATACTGTCAATTATTTAAAACGTAGTTCTTTAGCAATAACTGTCGAGACATTGTACATCTTGATCCCACTACATTTTTAAAAGTAAAAAAGTTATTTTTTTCATATTTATAAGTGAATGCATTCAAAATCAACATAATTTACTAACTACTTAGAATCTTAGTAAAAGAATATGGATGAATACTTTTTTTTTTACCTATTTTATATTTTTTTTGAGATTTGGATCGGATTTGGCGACATGGCCAAGTGGTAAGGCAAGGGACTACAAATCCTTTATCCCCAGTTCAAATCTGGGTGTCGGCGTGTCGCCTGATCAACAGAAAATGGGGGATTAATTCTACTGATTTAATTCGACGAATTTTATCCCCGAAGCCGGATACTAATTCATGATCTGGCATGTACAGAATGAAACTTCATTCTTGATTCTACGAGAATTTTTATGAAAGCGTTTCATTTGCTTCTTTTCTATGGAAGTTTCATTTTCCTAGAATGTATCCTAATTTTTTGCCTAATTCTTCTTTTGATGATCGATTCAACCTCTGATCAAAAGGATATACCTTGGTTCTATTTCATCTTTTCAACAAGTTTAGTAAGGTCACTATTCATCGTCTCAGTTTCTATTAGACATAGAGTCCAATAAATATATCATATTTTTATCTCTATTGACCATAGTCAAGATCAAATGGTATCTATAAAATAAAAATATAATATTGACTGGTATGTATAGGACTGTAAATGAAACAAACCGAGCCGAGTCGTGCTTTGGGGTGTTCAAGCTTGTTTGATAAGGTAACCGAGCCGAGTTTAAAATAAACAAAGTTTTTGAAATAATTGTTCAAGCATGACTTAGTTTATTTTTTATGAGCCGAGCTTAAAGGACCGCACAAGTCAAATTAGGGTTTCTTGGAGGAGATTAACAGGCCTGGAGCGGACCAGGCCGGTCCCACAAAATATTAAATTTAGTTCAACTTTTTTACTTAGCTTAATCATGTAACTAAGTTTGTCAAATACTTATTTCATGTACGTTACTTTAAAAATTATCAAATCACATATGAAATATCAATTTTATCCTCCACTTTCCTCATGGTTGTCGCGTGCATCTAAACCGAAAGAGAAATCTACACCACATTCGATTTTTCTTCGCGACAGGCGTCTGAACCAACATCGACATCGGTAATGGTGCAACTTTTTCGTCACTAACTCTATACAATGAATGGAAACATAAATAACAATTATGGAATTAAAATGAATACAAACATAAATAACATAAAAGGTAAAAAATATTAAATTTGTTGATAAGTTAAACTAAGTTGATGAACTATGAAAATCAACATGATGAGATCTATACACATACAAGGGGTAGGTTAGAGATGATATAACCTATTTAGATTAAGAAATTCTTAATACATTTTAGGTAGGAAGTATGGCATAGAAGAAATCAAACATGCTCTTTGTACTAAAGTTAAATAGTATTAACAATTCATCCGGATAGTATTAACCTATTTAGATTAAGTGTGTTTTAAGCAATTCATCCCATTCATCTTGATAGTACTAACAAAGTTAAATATAAAGAATGTCTTTTGATAAATAACGTTATAATGTGAAATAAACGAACAATTAAAAAAAAACTTATACTCTAAAAATTTTTACCTTTGGAGACGATGAGGTATGCTTCAACATTCTCATTTATGTACTAATGCAATGCCACAGGAGAAGAAGGACCTAACGCGGTGAAGGTGGCGAAGCCGAAGTTTAACCTAGAAGCTTCCGAGAATACAGTAGCTAGTGAAGGATACAATATGGACTTCAAAACTAGCGATGAAGGATATGATTTATACTTTAAAACTGTCGGAGAACAAAGAGGCCAATGATGACATCGGTGGAGGTGAAGAAGCCAAATATCAAGAGGATCGAACTTCACCAATGAAACACTAAACGTCGGGAGCGAGCAGGTGACGTGATTCAGGAGGGGGGAGTTAGGGTTTTGAGTTTTTGAAGTTGAAGCGGGATTTCATCTTGAATTTTTATGGGAAGTGGTTCAGGATGCATTTTTCCATGCTTCGGACAAGCAGCTAAGGTGGACGGTGACGCGGATGAGCAAGCAACGTGGATGAGGGGTAAAATAGATACAACATACGTGATTTAGTAATAACAGCGAACTATCCTACGCGATTTGGTAATTACGAAACCTTACGTACATGGTTAAGTAAAAACAGCAAACTACTAAATCACATAATTAAAGTTTAAGGGAAATTTTTTTTCCACCCTTAGCCAACTTAGTTGTCCGCTATAAGTCGACTATGTGATTTACCTCCTTTCACATAACCTGGAAACGAGCTGTGAAAGGATGAGCGTAATTACCTTTTGCTACAATTGAATATCCAAATTAAGTTTCAAAATTATCAAATTACATGAGTGCTTTTTTGATTTACCATAGTGAAGGGTAGGAAGCAGGCTTAAAATGCTGGTCATTTGGATGAGTCTTCATGAGCGCTTTCTGATTTATCCTGGTGGTCGATGGAAAATTTTGGGATCAGACCGATCACCTACAAGATTAGTCGATTTGAAAAATTGATACCTGGATTATTAAAAAAATTTATATCAAATTATATATCTAATTTTATTTTTACCCCTTCACATTTGCTCGTGCCTATCCCAAGATAGTGTTCATCAACACAATAATATTCCGAATAGATTTGATACTGTAGCAAATCATTAAAAAATTTGATTATATTAATTGATATAGTGTAGACCTAGAAAGCTTAGGCTGTGTTTGGTACGCGCATTTTTTATTTTCATTTTTTGAAAAACGCGTGTTTTTTAGAAAACATTAAATAACTTGTTATCATTCTCCGTTTTTCTAGAAAATGATATCTATTTTTTTAGAAAACAGGTACGAAAAACACAAACCAAATATCATTTTTTAGAACATACCCTTAGAATGATATGATAGACCGATTAGGATAGATAGAGGAGCAAAATAGATATGAGATAGTTATTTTGATATTTTAAAAATTCCCTACTAGATTTGGATATTCGACCAATTTTGTTTAATGAATTTGTCGAATTTACTTTGTTTTATTTCATAATAATATTAAATAAATAATTTCTGACATATGAATTGAGATAAATTAAATACTTAAAACTTTCCAAATGTTTAAATAAATCAAAATTTGCATTTATAGTTCTAGGCTACGCTTTGCTATAAAAGGACTCTTTTACTCTTTCTTGGCTGCCAAGTCTAGAAAGAGGGGAAGAAATCCCGGAGGGGAAGAACAGAAAAACGATCATGGCCACCGCGGGAGCAAGCGCCAGCTCCGCTGCCGTCTCCTCCGCCTCCGCTGCTGCTGTTGCCGCCTGCCCGTCAACTGTAGCGCCTTTTGCTTTGCGGAAGAACTACGTGACCCTTAAACAGCTGCAAGATCTGCGCCTCAAGGAGCAGTTCGACGAAGAAAAGAAGCTTCGCGATTGCGATTTCAATATCAAGGGAGCAGAAGCGGCCCGATCCAGCCGCCATCGGCCTCCTCGTGGATTTCGGAGACGGGCGGCTCCGTGGCCGGCACCGTTGTCGATTTCGGAGTTGACCGGGCGGAAGGGGACTGCTGATGATTCCGCCCCGGCCTTTGCAATTGGCGAATCTGCTGGGGGAGATGGTAAGCGGGCTTGGAAGGGTAAGGATACACTAAAATCTGATGCACAGAAGCGCGCAGGACCGGAGGAGTCTTCGGAGAACCCCATTCCGGCGAACAAGGAAGGCAATGGTCGAAATCGGTCGGCAAGAGCGCAACTTAAGCTTACTGGGGTTTCTGGTGATGAACCGAAGGCGGCGGTCCTCGAATCTGAGCGAGCATCTCGGGACAAGCCCATCTCGGCGAAGGAGGGCAAGGGTCAAAATCGCCAGGCGAGTCTTCAGCCCAAGCTCCCCGGGATTTCTGGTGGTGCATCGGAGGTGATGGTTATCGAATCTGAGGAGGCATCTCGGAAAAATCACATTCCGGTTAGGAACGAAGGAGAGCGTCGAAATCGGCACCGAGCGTCGGCGCGGCGAAAGCGAGCCGGGGTTTCTGGTGGGGATGCCGAATCTAAGGGGGCATCTTCAAAGAATCCCTTTCCGATGAAGAAGGTAGGCGAGGATCAACATCGGCCAAAGCTCACCGGGATTTCTACCGGTGGACCGGAGGTGTCAACTACTGAATCTAAAAAGGCACCTTCGAAGAATCCCATTCCGATGAAGAAGGTAACAGAGAATCAAAATCGACGGCGAGCGATGGCTCAGCCAAAGCTCGCCGGGGTTTCTTGTGGTCAACCAGAGGTGGTGGTCACCGACGAATCATCTTCAAGGAATCCCATTCCGATGAACAAGGAACGAGAAGTTCAAAATCAGGGCCTGACGCAGCCCAAGCTCGCCTATTTTCCTTGCAACCGGCCGGAGCCTTCGGTGCAGGTGCAGCAGCAGGGCTTCAAAGGAGGCGAGGAAGCCATCACCAGAACGCCGAGAAAGGCGTCAAATCCGGTGAGAGGCGGTGGTCGGCGGTCGAGAAAACTCGGTCCGGCTGGCTCGGTCTGGGTCAGGAAGACCCTAAGCTCTTAAATGGTTCTAGGCAGACCATGGCAAGGTACCTTACCAAGTTACCATCACTCCATTGCATTATCTTCCGTAGAGCTTGGCCGGTGAAAAATTTCCGTAGAATCAGATTGATCGCCCCAGGTTCGATGTTAACTGGTTAATCATCACTCCATTGCATTATATTTGTTATCATTTTCTACTACATTGTCTTTCATAGCTATACCAAAACTTATTATTTCCAGTACAATTCTGAACAATATCTATACCTTTAGAATTAGTTGGATGAAACTAGAACAAATGAATTATCAAAAAAAATGATCATCACTAAACAAATTAGTTAAATATAGACAAATTGAAAAGCCAAATCATTCCACTTCAATCAACAAAATCAACTAATTAACACACCAGCCTTGTGAGGATGAATCACCATCTATGGCTCATCAGTTGTTTCCTCTGTTTTACCTGCCTCAGGTTCATCAGGTGCTTCGCCCACACCGGAACTCGCCTCTCTATCCGTCTCGAGTTGGCTCAGGTTGCCCTTCTCTTTGATGAGCTGAGTATGGTGGTGCTTGCAGTAGAGTTTTCCGTCGTGGGCAATGTAGTTAGAAGGGCTGATGACGCATCCGCCATGGCAGCATTTGAAGCAGCTCTTGTGATATGCCGCTCCATTAACCTTGACCTTCAAGAAGTATACAGTTCGATCGATCAGTTCATCGATACATAAGCATTTTATTTGATCACAATAGTCTGAGAAATAACCCTTTCAGTTGGGTAAGCTGTCTTGCTGCATCCAACACACTTTTCTTGTGTGCCAACAAAAGCATTTGACATTTTGTTTGCATTCTGCAGTACCATGATTTTTAACTCGGTGTCAGTATCGAATCTAACAGGCTTACGGAAAACTCGAATTGCTCTCTACCTCATTGTCGATAGGCTTCTCTGGTTTCACAATTTTTGGGGTCCCTAAAGGTTGCAAACGAGAGCAGTTTCAAGTTTCAGAACATCAAGAAATTTTCATTTGGAAATGACAGAAAATGACAGGGACCTTCGAAGCTTTTCTCCAGGCTGCCTGTGGTTTTGTACAGCTGATCAAAATGGGGTTTGCAATATAGCACTCCTTCAAAGGAATTGAAGTTTCCCAACTGCACAAAACTAAAAATGAGGAGGCGCAACGATGAAGGGAGAAGGAAAAGATGATTGAACCTTCAAGGTGCCATTGCAGTGGTGGCAGCGGAAGCAGGCCTTGTGGTAGGGCCGCTTATCGGCGATGAGCTTGTCGACCAAATACACCGTCTTGTCGCAAGCAGTGCACTTGGTGGTTGTCCCCTGAAATGCCATTGTTGTCTCTACCTTCCGGTAGCTCGGAGAATTAATCGATGAGTAAATGAATGGTGAATGGAACTTGGTGTTGTTTGATCCCAAGGGAGAGGGGAGGAAGCATGGGGGACGGAGAGGGAGGAAGGAGGAATAAAAGGAAGTGAGGGGAAGAGAATTGCGGAGGAGCCAACAAAAGCAAATAGGAAGAGAGGTAGTGAAGGATAATGGTGGATGAGAAGACAAGCCATTATTAGCTAGAAAGAAAGGTAATGGTTTGTGAAGTGTCCAACTCCCCAAATCTTCTTGCCCGATCGATTCGCTTAGCTTTAGAATAAAAACACTCAAAGAACATTCATTCTGATTAATGATCTTTCCCAAAAACTAATATAAAATTTAATATCAACATCACTCTTAATTTTTCTTGTAAACAAAACAACAAAATTTCTTCCATCAGACCTGTTCCTCAAAATTGGAGGATCACATACAATCAAGTACAACTGCAGCATGGAAACTACCCTGAGACCTTGACATATAAATTGCAATTGTAAATGAACAGTCAATACTTTTATTTGGCGCACTATTCTTGACTGCCATAAATATTGTTTCTAATCGAAATGAACACTAAAAATATCGGTTCCAACTAAAACAGTCATAGAACACAAGCAACAAATAGTTTAAGAGATTCATCATCTGCGTAATTTCTTCGGTTTAATCCGCTGATATGCCATGAAAGATACAGCAGCCGAGAGGGAGTACCTAAAACATAGAGAATGACAAATCAGATATGAAGTAGCTGCAGCCTTAACAAAGAAGAGCATATGAATAATCATTGCTAAGCGAAAGATCAATTATGTATCAGGAAATGGCTGGAAGATGGTTATGAAACCTAAGAAGAAGTGCATACCATGTCAAAGTATAATTCAAGTGATCTTGAGGCATGACGGAGTAGCGGATCAATTTGTTGACATCTTTCGGAGCTGGATAAGGATTGGTTGCGCTGAAATCTTCATTTATGTCTTCGATATAAAGAGTATTCTCTGGAAGAGCACAGGATCGTGCAATCATGGGAATATTAACATAGAACCATTGCCCGCTGCTGGGATCATTTTCTGGTACAAATATGCTTGGATCCTCACTTCCTCGAATTACACCCACAACTCGTTTTGGAGGCGGGATGTTTTCTTCCACCTAAAAGTTCATTGTCACAATTTGAAAAGAAAAACAAACAGGAAAAACCATGGACCTAGATAGCTTGTATAATTACTAACTGCATAAAAAAAACAGATTTTCATAATTTTACGATACATATCAGGACTTTTCATCTCCAGTGCAATAAACTGAGGTATATATGGATAAAACAATCAACAGATGACAAAAGATAAATGGAATAAGAAATCAATCAAAAGACTAATATAGAGAGCAGATTATTTATATATGAACTGCCCTTGAGATCTATTAGTACTCCATGTACCTCTCAATTATCCTAACATGTCCACTTCAGCCAATTATATGATATAATTTAAACCAAACTACTATAACTTAATACACGATCTACATCATAAGTATTTTTGTTCTTATTTTTCATTCTTAATGATCATATATATATATAAATTCTATAAATATAATAGCTGAATCTATAAGGGTAGAAGGTAGAAAGGGTAAAGAGAGACCAAAGAAATAAATTTGAATATTACTTGTGACATTGTCTGCCATAATGCTCAACTAAAGGAAAATATTTATAACCACGAATCCACCATAAATCGTGTACCTTGATGATAAAATTACCTTCAGTTATTAAGGATGGTAGTGAAGGGCTCTAAACAGAAAGAATGGGGCATTAGCATAATGGCAACAAATCCATCAATTCTTCATAGTAGTATGGAATATTTTCTGAACACGAACTTCTAGGACACGGTTTCGGTAAAAATAAGCATGATACGACAATCTGTGATATCTCATAATTTACCTCACCTACGAAAAATCAACAGTAGGAAAAAAAAAAGGTAACAAGGAAATACCTTTAAAGCTTCAGGTTTCCTAGACCAAAATTTCCACCGTATACTTCCTTCATTCTCTTTTGCCTCAACTGTTCCTGCAATTGAGGAGGTTCTAAAGTTCTCAGAATTCCCTAATGACTTTTGTCGCCAACCACGAGGAACCCATCCTCTATTAACCAGGACTGGAACCTGCGCGCTGACAAAAATTCCTTAAAAGATTATTCAAGTAAATTCAGGAATCAAGTACAAATATAATTCTTCAAAAAGAAAAGCTGGTTAGGGAAATGTAATTAGATTGTGAATTATATTACAATGATGCATAAGGGACACAAAACACAATAAGAAAAGTGAGCATATCTTATCATGAAGGAGCTTTCTGAAAGATTTTACATGGAATATGACCAAGCATTAGCTCAATAATACTGTTATGTGTTAACCAGGACCTAAAGACGCAAGGCGATAAAAAAATAATCTTAAAAGATAATCTGATTTATATTACATTGAGGAATCAAATACAAGTACCAATTTATTAAAATAAAGCACTAATTGGGATTACTAAATTAGGTGGTGAAACATATTCAACATAATAATTTGCATTGTATAATCATTTCCTGTTGTAAAATTTATCAGAGACTGAAATAGAACAAATCTCATCCTGAAGGAGTTTTCTGAAATATGGCATCCTAAAAGATTAATAGGTTAGCTGAATAGTAGCATTCATATTCCTAGATCTGCATTATATAGAAGCAGGAGCAGGTTGACAAGATAAAAGACTAAGTTATTCTACAAGCATACAATTCTCTTGTCACCTTTTCGTTTAAGATCAACTGAAACAATATAACCATTGATTCTACGAGGTTATTCATTAGATCATCAATTGCTAATCGCTTCAATCTATCTCGTTGGGCATGTTTCCTACCAGAATTTTTCTACATTACATGCTGATTATGTTATTATCTTACAACTAACAACAATTTTCTATCAAAGAACACTAGTTAAGGTGGTTCTCTTCAATACTCTTCTCCGATAGTCAATTAAACATGTGATACTGGGACCATATAAGACACAATTTGCTAAAATAGTTACAGCACATAATTTTTCCTGGAAGCGCAAAGAAATTACCAATGAACTGAAGTGAAGTTTATGCAGTCATTCTTTTCAATTATCAAGTGCCAAGAAACATTTAGCTTAAACTACAAAGAGCTTCGGATTGACTATCGACAGGTTAAAGACCTGAAATTTACACAGAGAAAGACTTTATTCAGTGAAAACTTACCTCCCAGGCTCAGTTCTCCTCGGAACCAATGGAGTGATAACATAATACCCATTCTCTGTAATTCCTGATATGCTCCTCGACCGTGGACCTATAAAAACTGACTTGCTCTCATCAAAATCACCCTCGCATATGACTTTCCTAAATTCTAAAGTATTCCAATCGTAATTAGAAGAAGATAGCTCATTCCAGTTTAATGGTTCCATCTCCAGTCTTTTCCTCCTATAATCCAGCAATTCTATCTGATACAATGAGATGCAACACAAAACCAATCAAGATGTCATTTTTATAGCTAAGCGGAAAAGGAAGTGAACTACAGAGACACAGGCAGGAGCGCATACCTTCTCTTGTCTTCTGAAGATCTGCCAGGTCCCAAGTCCGAAAGTGATTGCGCCGGGTAGGAAGAGCAGAGCTTTGGACAATTTTTTTTTCTCTGGAACAGAGAACAAAGTTCACACTATTTGAGAAAAAAAAAAAGATCAATGAAGTGAGTGCAGAAAAAGTAAGAGGTAAATGCGAACCTTGTGATTGAGAGGCAGATGACGCGGCCGCAGCAGCATCGGCGGCGGCGGCGGCGGTTGGTGGAGATGCATTAGACGACGAGAAAGCAGCGAGAGGCCTCGGCGACGAGCTTTGGAAGTTATAGGGAAGAGAGCGCTTCAGTTTTAGGGTTTTGGAGAGCCATGCCGCCATGTGGAAGAAGACTGAGCATCATCCGCCCTCGTTAAATATCGCTCTCTGGGCAGAACCACTGAACCAAGGCCGAAAAAACCTAAATAAATACCCTATTTTTGAAATAAATAAACCTAAATAGCTCGTAAAAATTAGTTTTCGACATTTTGAGTTTCATTAAATTTAATTTCAGAGTTAATAAAAAAACTGGAATTTTATTAAAAAAAAATATGAGAAAAAACAAAGGGACGGCGCTTTATTTTGCAATTTTTTTATTCCTATAATATTTTTTAATTGTTGAAAATACATGTTAAATTGAATTAACACGATCAAATTCGATGATTCAATTCATTAAAAAATTCAATATTTTATATTTATTTGATTTTAATTTTAAATTATATGAGATAATTTAATCGATTAATCGAATATTATAGTCAATTAATCGATTAACCGATTGATATTTCTTAATCGGACTTGACTCAACTGGTAAACTAATTTGATTTGACAGACAAGAAAAATCCGATAAATTCAATATTTAATAGAATTAATTAATTTTATATCGATAAGCGAATAAAGACACATAAACTATTTTAAATTCATAACATTAGTTAAAATTGTTATAAAGCAATTTTAATTAGATCATTTTTTTATGGAAAATAATTTTTTAATAAAAACTAAATATATATTTTCCTTTTTTTATCTTTATTTGTTATGTGTTTAATTATATGAAGATATAAAATTGTTAATTCTTTCTTGAACAGGATAGAAATAAAAAAAAAATACCTATTTTATAAGTACAAGTGAAGAAGAAACGATGAGTCGATTTAAAAAATAAATTGATGAATAAAATAAAATAAAATAACTTAAAAAATATTTTTTTTAATTTATCTTATTTTATTTTATTTCATTTCTCTACCATTCATTACTTCCCCAAATTCTCAATTCAATTATTTTATCTCCGCGTTGAATTTACACACCTCCTAACCTTTTTGGATAATTTCAAAACAACCCTCACAATTTAATTATTTTTTAAAAATATATTTAATATTTTATTAATTATCAAAACATTTTAGGTAAAAATTAAAAAATGTTCATTCTAATTTCTTTAGGCACCCCGTGTTACAAAATATTAAAAGGGGTTTTATTTTAAAGATATCAATATATTATTATAACAATTTTGATTAAAAATTAATAAAATATCAAGTAAAACTTCAATGAGATTGAATGATTTTCATTGATTTTTTTTTAATAATAAATTTTTATGGGGTTGATAGATTTTTATTTTTGAATCTTATATAGTTGTGAAAATAATTTCATGAAGTTCTATAGATTTTTTGCAAAACTTTTACAAATACTTGTAAATTAAATAGAAACTTATAGATTTACGGAAAAAAGATTTCTGATTGTCGTTATTGTCAATACGATAAACATCACTCCATATTCGATTCGCTATTGTATCTCTCTATGCATTAGCATTTGCTCATTGTGGTTCTTGAGTATCAAATAATTGATTAAAGCAATTAACACCATAAACTTGTTATGGCAAGGATGATAAAACTTCATTATCTAGTTCAACTATAAATTCATCAGAACGGTACTCCTTGTGAAAAAAAATATACAATCCGACATAAACCAAAACAAGCTCAACTTGTGTAGTATATGAGAATGGAGGAACTATTTTGAATATTTTAAATAATGATTTAAATATTCCAAATATCCTTTCAACAACGTTTCTCAAGGAGGCATGACGAAGAATGAACAACTTCTTTTCATTTTCTGAGTGACGACCTTGCCCTGTGAATTCCTAAAGATGATATTGTACAGCTCGAAATGGAGCAAAAAATTAACACCGATTCGAATATCCACCATGCATTAAAAAATATTTACCTTGCAGAAAAAAAAGTCATTGTGCATGTTTTTTAATTACAGAGAATAATGAGAACTATGATTTTAGATCTAATTTAGTCCGCTAAAGACTCAGAACGTTAGGGATCTTCTTTCTGTTTAAGGATAAATGCATGACTACGAAATGGTAAAACGGTCGGCGTAAAAGCAGATAAAAATGGCAAGGATGATTAAAAAATTTTCATTAAAAACATATCTTTAAAATTTAATGGTGAGAACTCTCGATTGTGTACTTTTCTAGAGAGAAAAGAACATCTTGTCTTGTGAGAGAAGAAAAGAGAGACGTGTAGGGTTAAGGGGGTGTATTTAATTTTGGAAAACGCAAGTGATTATAGTTTTGCGTGATATGTATCTTCGAACAAAACCTAAAATATCTAATTAAATTAATTTTTAATAAAATAATAAATAGCATACTTATTTATAAAAAAAAACTTTTTCAACTGTTTATATTTTGACTTGGTTTGGCTAAACAAATAAAGGATAACGTTTCACTTTATAATTAAAAAAAACTTTAATAATATAATTTTAAATCTAATAATATTATAATAATTTTAAATATTTTTATTTATAAATTTGATAGAAATTACTTTGATGTTGGTCAACCCTCTAATTTAATCAAACTTTTAATAAAATATTGAATTGAAAGAGTAAAAAAATATAGTAATTTGAAAACATTTGACCAAACTAAAGAGTCGACCAAATTAGAGGGTCACAATTTGAGTGGGTTCAACACAAGGCGAAATCGAGGAAATGGTTTGAGCTTAAAGGGTCGCAAGTCAACTACGTTTCCTGATTTGGTCGAAACATGTACTAATTATTATAGGGTTGTTTTCCACGTAAGCTCAAAACGAAACATCCGAGCTTATGGATTATTGGATCTAACTGGTATAGGCTGTGGATTGATAGAGAACAGATAAGTTAAATCGATCCTTTAAGATTAAAGAAATAATCAAAATCGAGGAACGAGAAGAGAAAGGACTTATTCATAAAAAATTAAGGCGATTTGATGTTTATAAAAATCTCAATGGCGAGGAGAAGACTTTTAATTTATTTTTAAAGTTGTACCAAATGTTTTGGATAACTCTTATTAGTTAAAATTTATATACAAAGAACTCTAAAAAAAAATCTTAAAAATATATTGAAATTTTGGATATCTATAAAAATCTAATTTGGATATCACTAGATGTCTATAAAATTTATAAAAATCTAGATTGAATATATCTAGACTTTTAAAATTCATAAACATCATTCAAAATAATTAATCGTGTAACATTGAATAAACCTTCTAAGTAATTTTTAATCAAAATTATTCTATCATTATTTAAAACTACTTATTTACCAAAATTGCTCTAACTTGATCTAAATTACCTAAATTCAATAAGAATGATTTCAATAGAGTAGTTTTGATTAAATTATTGTAATATTATTAAAAAAAAGGTATTTTTAATAAAAAAAAGAGATAACATGATTTTTTTAATAATAATAATGAAAAAATATTTTTCCTAAAATATATTTTATATTGGATAAGTTAAATCCCTCAAATAGTAAATTAGTTTTATCTAAGTAATGTAATAAAAATAAAAATAAATTATATATTGAGGGGTTGTTTTTTAACATTTACTGAAATTTTAAAAATATATTAACGATTAATTATCCTAAACTCCGAATATTTATTTCAATTCTTTAATCTATACTAATTCATCTAATTCACTATTTATGCATAATTTGTTTATAATTATATCTCATTAAATTATATATATATATTTAATTTTAAATATTTTGTACTAATAAAGTGAATTATATATCTTTATATAAATTGAATTGATAGAAAATATATTATATTTTAATTTAAATGATATTAAATTTGAGGGGAATTATATTTATAAAGACTTTTGTATATATATATTTTATCATATATTTAAGAATGATGTTAAATTTGGAGGAGATTTGAAGATAATTTACTGGTATATTAAGCTTTGGGTTTTTTTTTTTTTGATAGTTTACGACAAATATTATTCGCCGTGACGACCTCCTCGATCGCATCATCGCCTTCCTACCCCTCCGCCCCACCGGCCGCCGCTTCCGCTCCTTCGTCTCCTCCCCGGCTTTCCTCTCTCCTCCACGCCCAGTACTGACCTTTCCGCCTCCTCCCCCACCCCCAGTTCTCCGACCGCTGCCTCTACGACTCCGTCGCCGACCAGTGGCGCTCCGTCTCCCTGCCCTCTTCCTTCGCCGTTGCCTGCTCCCCCTCCTCCCTTCTCCTCTCCTCCGCTTCCGGTCTACTCTGCTTTTCCCTTGGCCGCTCCGCTGTATTGGATTTTTGAGCCTATTTAGGGTTTGGGCCAAACTCGGTCCGGCTTATACTTTGCTGGTCTTAAAGGCTGGGCTGTTTTTGGATATGAGATTAAATTAGGGCTAGCGAGCAATTGCACGCGTTACGACAGTTTTAACAGGTCCGTTGGACCAGCGGTTAACCCAGTGGAGCCTTCCGCCCGTGCTCGCCCGTCGTCGCCCACGTTTGCCAGTGCTCGCGATTTCCGCCGAGAAGCAGCCCGCTTTTCTTCCTCCTCCTCTTTTTTTCGCGGGCAGAAACGCCGGCATCTAGAGTTCCCTCGTCTCGACGCGCGCAGTGGTGAGTCCTGGTACCCGTCTTTCTTTTTTGGATTTTTATTGCATTGTCGTATAAAAGAGAACGTTGATTGCTCGCTATTTCTGACCGCAAAAGGCTCCTGGGTGACCGAGGAAGATGGTGTTTACATAGGGTTCTCCTATTTTCCCCTTGAATCGGGTGAGACGTTAAGAAGAGATAAGGTATAAAAATGTTGATTTTGCGAATTGTACTCGGGAACGTAGCAGAAAAAATTGAGCAGCTAATTCAATTTTGGGATGCTAGTAGTTGAGGGATGATTTTGCATCAAGGGCTAAGGGATTCGGTTGCACTGGAGTTTGAGTGTTTATGAAAAGGGTTGTTTGGTGTTGGAGGCGAGGCAGTGGTAGATGTTTTGTCTAATTTTTGTTCCTTAGGATTTGGAGTCATAGGACACGGGGGTTAACTTTAGTTTATGTAAATTATGTTTCTCTTCACAAAAACTTCATTTGGGGGTCGTATTCTTCCCTTATTCTGTTTTGAGGGTTTGTTATAATTATTTTTTCCCATTGTCCTTCATGCAGTGGCCATGTTCGATGATTCAGATACCATTGATGATTTTCTTTTTCCCACGGAGACTACCACAGGTATATGTTAAGAAAAGCGTTGCTGTTTATCTACTTGGTTTTTTCCTCAATTATTTTTCAAAGTTATCTTGTTTGCTTAAATTATTAGTTGCTGCTTTCATAATCACAGGGCGACAGTTGGGCAAGTTTCGCCCTAAAGCTCGTGCTAAAACTGTCAAGGTTGTCTCTGCTTCTACCAAAACTTTAGATGTTGCCCATGGTGCATCTGCTTCTTTGGAGCCAGTGGCTCTTGATTCTCATTCTGAGATTGAGACAGAGCGACCCCATCTCCAACCTTGCACTTCTAGTGGCTCTATAATGACCTGTCAGAATGGATCCACGACAGAAACTGTACCACAACGTAAGGTCACACAGACAGAATCTGGAGCATCCCAAGGTAAACATGCGGATAATTTTCAGCTGAATAAAGAAAATTTGTGTCAGCTGAATAAAGAAAATTTGTGTCAGGTAAGATGTTCTTTTTTCTCAAAATAATCAATTTTATATGAGAGAACATACTATATAAATTAACTTCTTACAGGATGAAAATACAAGCCTAAGTTTGAACACATCCAATGATGATCCCCTACAGCTTACAGGTAAATCTAGAAGTATTGAATTGAATTTATTACTTTGATTTTC
This sequence comes from Zingiber officinale, assembly GCF_018446385.1. Lineage (NCBI taxonomy): Eukaryota > Viridiplantae > Streptophyta > Magnoliopsida > Zingiberales > Zingiberaceae > Zingiber > Zingiber officinale. The sequence goes on from NC_055993.1 coordinate 138,629,911, forward strand.
ATTTAGTGATTTTTCATGTCCTTAGAACCTAATGAAGTAATGAGGCCATTGTTTTTCAATACAAGCAACATGCAAAGGAGTTCAAATACTAAACTAAAGAAATGATGGATATAGTATCCTAAATTAGCCAATTTGACTAAAGGTCTATTTGATTCCATGCGCATAAATTTTAAGATTAATATCGTTGGCAAAACTTTTTTTATTAATCAAATATCAAGGAGTTCATTTGTTCCTGTCAACTATTTGGACATGTTGAAGAATCCAGTGTGAAAAGGAAGTCCATCAAATCTTTTTAAGAGAAAAGTACCAGCGTGTATGAAATGGCCAAATCAACTGAATTAAATGCTAGATGTTATGGTCAAATTGTAAAAAATGTTTAAACCTGCTGACACATGGCCAACGCAAGTCTGATATTGGGTCTGATCAGAGAAAACACACAAGAGTTCGACTGAATCTAACTTGAACTAGGCCAAATCAAATAAAACTCGCAATCCTCTCCTTTACTCATCCGAGATATGGATGTTCGACTGAGATGACTACGGATCGCTAAAGAATTCAGTAAGTGCCACTAAACCCCTGCAATTTCAAAGTTGATTCATGGGGTTTGAGGTTGAGTTCGTGCAGCCTAAAGTTGAGCCTGTGCAAGCCGAGCAAAGAGATCCCCGCATGTATCACCCCGGGCGTTATTTATTTCCTCTTGAATGAACGCTTCACCAATCAGATGGTGGCACACAGTTCTTATAGGACAGGTGCCATCTTCTAATTAGTTATGGTTGATGTGCCTTGGTCTGAACTTGACCCTCCTTCTAACACGTGTCTATTTACTCCAAACAATATGTGGGTAATTTTACCTAAATATGTGGAGGATTCCACTTATGTACACAACAACCTTATTGTCCCCACACATCCAAAGAAGATTTGCTGCTCCTGCTAACTTGCTTTCATCACAGTAGCAATCTCAGAACAGCATTTGCATTTCACCAACTAGGTATATTAAGGGTTATGCTACATAGGAGGGAGAGTGAAGTGTTGGTCCTTAAATCAGAAAAGCTTTGGAAGATAATGTTGTGCTAAGGCATAGTGACAGCATCACATATCTGATAAAGATGGTAGGAGTGTTGACAGTGAGTGCTTGGAGTAGAGTGGGCAGCTAATCTTACAACCGTCTGCATATCCAGCCTGCTGACAAACTATCCCTGTTTCCACTTTCCTCCACTCCTAACTTCCTGGTCACTGCATCCCAAAGCAAGTGATTGAGAGTTTGTGTGCAAAGACAGACCATAGGCTTATGATAGATGGAGGTGAGCTAGGTTGAACAGTGGAGACAAATGAGTGTTGTTTTGCGAAATCTATAGTTATCTAGGATTTATTTTGCTGAATTTTCTCATTAGCTTCTTCTAATTGTATTCCTTGAGGGTCATCAGTACCTTTAATTTTTTGTTTTTTGATATTCTAATCTCTGTTTCCTTGCTGTTTTTATTGGCTATAGTTCTCTTTCCTGGTTACATTGCCTTGGAAATTATAATCATTTTGTTTTCTAGTAAATAATCTGTCTTTGTTTTCAATATTGTTTTAAAAAAAATCTTCACCCACACAAGCTGCTTATGTGGCTACATAAGCTTATGTAGTCAAGAGGGTATGCCATCAACATATGGCCACATAAGGATACTGGGTTATACCATTGAACCAACCCCTACACCTGCTATATTGTTTGCAACAATTCATCTATGACAATAATGTTGTGTTTTTAATTGTACATATTGCTTAGGTTGATATGCAAAATATTTATTTGAAATTACTGATTCGTTACACTTATTAATTCAATCATTAAGTGATTGTTTATATTGATTGCTTAGGTTGACTAATTTGATGTATTTTCTTGTGTAAACTGATTTTTGGCACGTGTTGTTATATATTATCTTTGACTTGTCGAATAATAATATTTGAAAAATATGGACCTCATATGCATTTGTGTGCTGCTTATGCATTATGAAGTGGCTTACTTGCATACTTCCTGCATATGGTCTGAAATCTTCATTTTTATTAGCTTCATATTTTTTGTTTATTCATGTTAGTTAACTTTAGAGGGTTGAGATTAGCAATTTAATATATATTTAATGATTCCCCTCCATATGTTGCATATCCAACAACTAGTAGATTTAGAGGATTTTTAGTTTTCTTGGAATTCCAATTCTCCTTATAAAAAATAAAAAACCCATCATAGAGGATTGATATCTTCTTTAATGTTTTGCAATTATTGATTTTCACATGTCCTTTGCACAGAGGTCATGTTCAATGATTTGGATTCTGTTGATGATTTTCTTTGTCCAATGGAGACTACCAAAGGTAAATTCAAGGAAAAATGTTTGGGTGTTTATTTCCTTGTTTTTTAAAAAATAATATCTTATTAGATTAAGTCATTAGCTACCATTTTTTGCACACAGGACAACAATTGGGCAAGTTTCGTCCTAAAGTTCGTGCTAAAACTGCTAAAGTTGTTTCTGCTTCTACCAAAACTTCTGATGATGCCCAACGTGTGGTGTCGGCTCCTTTAGAGTCTATTGCTTATGATGCTCATTCTGAGCTTCAGATTGATACAACCTGTTTCCAGTCTTGCATGTCCAGTTGCTCGACAGTTTCGGGTCAGCACAGATCCATGCCAGAATCAGTACAGCAACCAGAGGTCATGCGGACAGAGCTAGTAGCACCCCAAGATAAACATGCAGAGAGTTGTCAGCTGAATGAGGCAAATTTGTACCAGGTAAGATATGATCTTTTCTCCAGTAACCAATTTTATGTGAGGCAACATTTTATATTAGTTAATTTCTTTCAGGATGAAAACACAAGCTTAACTTTGAGCGCTTCAGATGATGTTCCTTTAAAGACTGTAGGTAAATCTGGAAGTCTTTCGAATTAGATTTTTCACTTATTTTCATCTAATGACTATAGATATATTCTTATTGGTCTGAACTTATTTGTTGTTAAGGCCCAATGGAATAATGGTGGGAGTTAATTCTTAATACAAGCACACATCAAACTGTTCATATATTCTTGCATGCTTCTGTTTAAGTATTTTCTTAGATTGTTTCATTCTTGCATGCTTCTATTTAAGTATTTTCTTAGATTTGTGCACAAGTTATTTGGTACCAAAATTTCTACTTTTTCTTTTGTAATACGCTTTTGGATATCTTTTTGATTTTAATTCTTTTTTTTTAGAAGTTGGAAAAGTAAGCAAATTCAAACCCAAAGTGACCAAGCTACCTTCGAAAAAGGCAACAGTAAAATCTGTTTCTTTTATCCTTCCTGATGCTTCCTGTTCTGCTCCTGTGGAATCAATTTCTGCTATGGACACTTCCTCCATACAAGCGACAATCCATAGCCCTGCAGATAACCCTTTGCACACTTCAGATACAGCGTCAGACTGGAATGGAGAACATCAAGTAGATTATGCAAGGATAGGAGAAGAGGTTTTTTCCTAAAAAAAATGATCTTGATTAACTGACATTATTTGCCGTATCTCTTATTACGTCTGAAGATAGTGGTTTACAGTGTTTAATCCATTTTGGTCTTTTGATGTCAAATCTATAATTACATTGATACGTTTCTGCAATTTCGGTATAGCGAGGCATAATTAATTGGTCCAAATTAACAAAGGAGCACATTGACAAATGTGTAAAGGAGAATGCTAGGTTTTGTAATTATAGATATTGGTTCTAAAGTTTTGTATCAAAGTGCTATTCATCAGTATAAAACCTTAGAGCAGCATGCAAACTAAATCCATAACCAACAAAAAAGAAAAATACAAACTAAATCAGTTTTTACTTGTATGTTTCACTTTCACCTATAGAGATTTTGTAACTTGAACTATTATTTATAAACTCTACCACTTGTTTCTTGCAGAATAATGGAGAAAATGAGCTTCAAAGAGTTCCCGAGAGCATTGACGTGATGTCTGAATTTCAATTTATTGAGGAACCTAACCCCCAGAACCTGAAGAGAACTACTTCAGAAAATGACACTAATGCCGGTGCTACGAAATCTACTAGAAAACTGAGAAAGAGGACAGTCAAAAGCAAGGCTGGCAAACTTGAAGGAAGTATTGATGGTGATTGTGGTGCTGGAGTCGATGAAAGTCAAAGCAACGATGGACAAGAGGATGAGAATATGCCAAAGCCAAAGAGGGCTAGCAAAAAAAGGAAAGGACAGACAACTGAAGACCCAAAACCAGCAAAGAGGGGCAAGAAAGTCTCTTCAACAGCTACTTCAGAAAATGACACTAATGCCGGTGCTACGAAATCTACTAGAAAACTGAGAAAGAGGACAGTCAAAAGCAAGGCTGGCAAACTTGAAGGAAGTATTGATGGTGATTGTGGTGCTGGAGTCGATGAAAGTCAAAGCAACGATGGACAAGAGGATGAGAATATGCCAAAGCCAAAGAGGGCTAGCAGAAAAAGGAAAGGACAGACAACTGAAGACCCAAAACCAGCAAAGAGGGGCAAGAAAGTCTCTTCAACAGCTGATTCTTCTGTTGAGGAATCATCTAAAAAGAAGTTCCCTCATGCTACTAGGCGAAAGAGAAGACAAGGTAATTATGCTTCTTGTTCCACTGAGTGTCTTTTTTGCTGCATTCTTGTAGGAAGTCAGGGAAACCTGGTACAATCATATATTTGTATCTCTAGTGAACAAGATTTTGCTTCAAACACCTGAAGAGGAGATCGACCGAAGACAGATTTGCATAAAGGACCTAATAATGCTTGCAGAAGCTAAGGAGCGTATATCTGTATGTCATCAACTTGATTCTTTGAAATTTATCATTGTCAGTGGTATTTCATTTATGTTGGTTGTGATGTATTAAGCAGACAAAGGAACCGACTGCAACCGGTAATTTATTCTCGAATCAGAGGTATGGAAAAATGTTACATCCTATAGAAAACGAGAGTCCGTTTCTGTGCATTTTTCTCATTATTGGTATATACACATTTAATGCCATAAAACATTAATTCTGCTATTTAATGTTAATGCTGATGTCATGTTTACCTGCAATCCATCCTGGGAATATATTTTGTTTGTATATTTGGTTAATTTTATTATGTAAAGCACCAGATCTAACAAACTCGTACCATGTATTATTACCTTATCTTGCTTGAGGAGTGTTCAGTGGCATTTCTGACACAGAATGCATATATGCTGTAGAAGGGCAGACTGAAACTAAGTTGCATAGAATGCAGTATAACTACAAAGGGAAGGATATGACACTAAATGTTAGTGTTTATGGAAATAGAATAGAGCATAAATTTGATATCACTAAATAAATAAGTATGCATGTTACTTTGCATAAGTTTGTGTCTGAGATGATTTTTTTAAAAATGATATTCAGACACGTGGAAACCTATTCCTCTTTGGATTTGTAAGGAGTTAGTTTGAGTTTTCTGAAAATATCCGTTTGGCAAATATGCTTTTAGCATTTGGAATGCTTCCTTAATACTGGAATAAATAATAGACATAGAGCTATTGATGAGTGACTGGGAATTGCAATATCATGAAACCGTAAACTGTAAAATAATATTCAAAGAAATGGTTCCTCTTGGCAGTCATTTCCTCCAGCATATAATCAAAGGTTGATTTTTTTTTTTTGCCCCCACGGGTGTGGTATAGGTGGTAAAGCATTCAAAGGAACAACTAAGAGGATTAGGATTTGAATCACACTAGGGACGAATATTCTAGAGGTCGGTTTCTAAGTGTGCATAAGTTGTGCTCCAGATTGACCCGATAGGCCATAGGCGAACCAGAGGGGAAGGTCATTTATCTAATAAAGGGCACCCTAGTACACGAAGCTCTCCAATGCGTGGTTCAAATGAAGGATGGACCATATTAGGTCTATTGTTACCTTGCATTGCAAAAGGTTGTTTTTGCGACTTGAACCTGTGACCACAAGGCCGTCTATCTAATATAAAAAAGGCATTGATGTTTTTTTCTTTCATTTTCTAGACAAATGTGCCAATCATGTCATAATTGGGCTGTTTTATACCATTATTTCATGTGGCTTCTGTAAACATCTTGTTTTACTCACCATTTTTTAGAAAATGTGTTGCATAAAGTTGTAATCGAACTGATTGATTATAATTTTATGCGGCATTACTAGTTCCTTGGATGACAATGGTCTTTTTGGTGACGATGAAGAAATGTCCCGTTGTGGTGGAGCCAAAAGTTACCCCAATGAGCCAACTACAAAGAAATTGAACTATCATTCATATTCAAATCGGCTTCCAACTGTCAGATGGTCAAAAGCAGAAACTCAGTTGCTTTATGAGGTAACTTGATCTTTCCAAGTTTCTATTGTTGCATGAATTTATCATAACTAGCTGATCTAATGCTATGACCTAGTCTGCCCCTTAATCCAGTTTGTTTGTATAGTTAATTCCTGTATTTTTCTCATGTACTTCATATATTCTCATTCTGTTATGTCTCAAGCACACTGCTATCCATATTAACATGCAACTCAACTGGAGGTTTAGATATCCATAAAGCCCTGTTCGAGCCAAATTACATGGTTTTGGACTTTTGAGTTATGACATATTCCTTGAAATGAGAGAGAGAGAGAGAGAGAGAGAGAGAGAGAGAGAGAGATTTGCAGGATTTAAGTGTCGATTTATCCAAGGATGGTTTGATTTCCATACCATGTGTGCATGGCTGCATGCCATTTGATATGCCAATGTCAGGGTTGTGTTTGGTAAAATGTAAATGAGGTTTTTTTTCCTGCATACTCCAGTAAAAGCATTAGAACACAAAGCACTACTTTGTCATGCTAATAACTTTGAATTTTTATATGAGACAGTGTCTTCATGACCCTAGTTGTGTCTTAAAATTCTTTCTTGACAATCTGTGAGTATCTGGAAATGATCAAAACTTCTTTTCCTTGGTAGATGTGTAGTTGAAACATGTAGGTGAAATTAAAAATAGTGGAATATTTAATATTCTTAATGAAGATTGAATATTGGTATTGAATGTATAGAGTACTAGTTAGTTGTTTAGCAGAAAAAATGGTGGAAATTACATAATGATGGAAACCCTTTTTGTGACTAGAATAGTGAAAGAAGCATAATGATATGTAATAAAATCCAAGTCAGCCACTACGATGTGAATGAAAAAACTCTTCAAAATTCTGAAGCTAGACTTACACCTTGAAGAGATGGGTGACAGGATGAATTATAATAAATTGAAGGTAGACATCTTGAAGAGATTTGTAGCTTGAAAAGTCATAAGATGATGAGAACATTAAGAGTTGTATAGTTGCTAAAATCACTGGCACAGAAGCAAAGAAAAGTTGTCTAATAGAAAGTTTATGATACTTAGAACTTTGCACTTTGCATTATACATTAGGTAGCAAGTTTTAAGAATGGAGAAAAAGGTATTTATTAAATTTGTTATTCTAGGGGAAAGGGACTAAAACTTAAGTTATATTTAGTATATTAAATATCTGATTAGCGGGTGGTACTGGCAGTGTGTACCAATCTGATGTACCTGATCACCCAACCACGAAATATTGAAGGATTAGACATATAGGAGCTATATGAGTATATTATATCACCACTTATGCTCTTTCAAGTTATACCCTAGATTTTCTTTAAAGTTTCTACATTCATATGATCCTAAAAACCATAAACGTTGAGATTTTCAATGGATGGAGCAACACTCCACTGTTAGTATATTGATTAGGCTTGTATTGCTCTGCATGGTTGAATTATGTGTTAGAAGCAACATCTAGTTGGTAGGAGACTTGATTGTAGGACTAGCTGTTGAATAATAGATCCATTTGGCACAAGAAGCAATAAAGATGAATCTTGTTTGATGAAAGCAAACAAACTTTTACATGTTCTATGCTTGAACCCAACTTAGTTCACATGCTTCACTTCATGGTTGACATTCCTCAATCCATGCAAAGATCACTCCCTCTTATTAGGATTCTTTTTATGAGATCAAATGGTTTGCGTTATCTTTATTAGGACTTACTCAAATGTATCTCTTTCAGATTAAGATGCGATTTACTAATTTACTCCTCTGACTTATAAGATTGTGAGATGATGAAAATCTTACTAAACCAGGCTCTCAATTGCTTTAATTTGAATGCAAATATATGAACATTTCTATCCACTGGGTAACTCAGCTGTTAATTAATGTCAAATATTTAATGGCTTCCACTGTCTGCCATTTATTTGTTTCCTGAAATGACCCATTTTGAAATTTCTTGTTTCTAAGAGGATGGCACAAGAGGTTATCAGACAATGCTGGTACTGGGTTTGTTTCCAGTTGGCATGTTTATTCTTTTTTGATCAGAAAACCAAATGCTTATAGTTGAATGCAATTAAGCCTTGTCCAAATAGAAACATTCTTCATTCCTGATACTCAAATCAAACATGGAGCAATTCATGCACTCAGAAATTATAGCTGACTAATGTTAAATAATCTTGTCTTCCCTATTTGAATAATTATTGGAAAAAAATTTATGATGTGTTATGTTTATGATGTTCTGATGGATTTTCTATAGGCTATTCGGCAATTTGGATCGGATTTTGAAATGATACAACAGTTGTTCCCTAATCGCACACGACATCAAATAAAGCTAAAATTTAAAATTGAAGAGAGGAAACATCCTTTGCAAGTTCGTGATGCTTTATTTCATCGTTCTGAAGGTATGTGAGTAGAATTGGCTGTTTTCTCCCTTATATTGTTTGAGCTTTGTGTTATTATCTGATTCCTTAAATTTATGTATTGCCATATATGAGACCAATTTTATACGGCAAAGTAATAGATTGGGGGAAGTGAAGCCTTATCCTTCATTGAGGTCTGCTGTATTTTTTCTGCAAGTTGCTTTCCCCCTTTAGCATCGTAATTGATACTATGCCATAATCTAAAAGAGTAGCGTGATGCATAATCAATCACTGTTTCAAATGGTGCCCCTGCACCTGTGTTAAGGTACAAAATGCTACATCTTAGCAACTTAGTAGTTGAGGCAAGAAGAATATGACCTAGGTATAAGGAACAAAAATGGGATGCCTAATATCGCATAATATCTCCCTATATCTTTTATTTGACCTTCCATATTCATCTTTTGGTGCTTGATAGCCTTGATTATCTAAAAGAGTAACGCGATGCATAATCAATCACTGTTTCAAAAGGTATCCTCCCATCGATTCTCCTCCTTGATGCATTGCAAGGCAAAAGTGAAAAAGAGAAATATGAATGCTCAAGGATAGCATGAACCAGTGCTTCCTCCATTTTATTTGCAGATAATATGCAAATTCAGTGACATCAATAGTCCAAAACATATGGTTCTTTTCTCCTCATTCTTCCCCTCAATTGTGTGATACAACCTCTTACTGGTACATTTTGGTTTGCACTCTTCCCACCACTTGCCCTCTCGGTTACCGTGATTTACTTCCCTTATGATGACCTTGGGTTGAGTGCGGCGGGGGTGCTGGGGGTGAGCGATTTTGCCTTTTGCAGATTTTGGTTTGCACTCTTCTCCTCACTCTTCTCCATAATGATCCATGAAAAAGGTAACAACCAAGTCCAGTGTATCGTTCATGCAAGTTACTATATCACCAGATGGGAGAGCTAATGCAACTTGCTGATGTAAAGGGAATGACCTGAAACTAGAAGCACCTCTATCTAATCTAGGTTTTTTAAATGGTTCTCACTGTCAGAACATATGAATAGGCATTTGAGTCTGCTTTCACCAAGAGGTTTCAACTTGATAGATAAGCGGCTTGTCAAGGGACGAGCGGTAAAGATCTAGTTCGAACTACTACTTCATTATAATGAGTATGAGTTGCAATGAAGGGAAAGTGCTGCGGTTAGCTTGAAACCTTGCAACCGGGAAAGCTGGGGAAAGCAGGAAGGCAGTTCCAGCTCCTTAGTTCATTTTAAAATTATGACAAGAAAGTACTGCTGATGCCGCATCAAGTGGTATTAGTAAATATCTAATTGCCCTGTAGCCTTGTTTTTCTACCAGTGTTTTTCTGTGCTAAGAACAAAACCAATGATTGGGAGTAGTTTTGAAGTTCAAGTCCTATATGTTTTTTTTAATGCGGGAGAGGCTTCTTATTATGCCAAAATTAACGGCATGTTTGGCATCCTCGAAAGTTGAGATTTTATGCTTATGTTTGATTCTGGGAGCATCTTCTCGCGAATTATTTAGTGACGCAGCTATTACACTACTACCTGTTCTTCAATTAATTCAAAGCATGTTAACTTTAAAAACATAATTAGATACATCTTTTATTCAGTAATCATTGTTGATAGACCCTTTTACAAAATAACCTTGCACACCCCCTTTCACCTACAAACTGATTGATATATTAGTTTTATTTTACAGATTTTTCACATGTTATGCAAGTAATTAAGATTGTCCAAGAAAAGGCCGAGACATCAGCAAAAGAAGAGACAAATGATGATCAGGAAAATGCATCACCATGTAACGTTGATACAAATGAGGTTTATTTTTAACGTCTCTTTTGAAGATCTATATTTTCTTGATCAGCGCGTCTTCTACTTGATATGCGGCTTATATCTCATCTATGCAGAAAGAAGCAGAAGGCATTGTTGATGAAGGAGATGATTATGGAGGTAAATATGAAGATGCTGGCTATCCAGATTTTGATGAGCATGAGTGGGATAGCTGTACTTACCGTCGTGAGAAGGAAGAAGATTCGATATGGGATTTCTGAATTATTTTTCTGAACGTAGTGATCTCTTTTCTATCAAGTACGATTGAAGTTAAATCCATCTCCTACCTTCATCGTTTGACAATCTCTTTCATACAAACACTACTAACATTTTAGCTGATCAATTTTTGCTTCTCATTCACAACTGGCCTTGTGTTCCAGTTGTAGTCTTCCCCCCATGTCTACAATTAAATCCATACAAATTGTGTGAATTGCTCCACGGAGCAAGAATTCATATGCTCTGTAGTCACGATCTTGAAACACTTCAGATTTCAACTTGTATTTTGCCATCATAAGCAGTTTTATTTACATTGCTTTTTAATGCTTGTCGGGTTTGTATTTTTTGCATGTATGTTGAATTTTGATTGAATAATTGTATTATGTTGGTTTGCAGAATGGGCATAAAATTCAAACTCGAATAATTATTTCTGTCTAATTTACTTAAATAACACTTAATCTGTCTTTGATCTAAGTGTGAAAAATTTTATAAAAGATAATTATATCCTTATGTTTTTGATATTTTTTATAATATTAAGAGAAAAAAATATATTAAACTGATATGGAAAATAATTATACATATCTTCAGTGGTGGCTCTTAGTTGGTTCGATAGTGTACACAGAGAGAAAAATATATATAAAAGGATAAAAAAATATATAGAAATATCCAGTAATGGTGTCCTTCGTGTCTCGCTTGGATATGTGGTTGATGGTGGTTTGTCGGTGCATTCGCTCTCAGTGTCCTTGAAAGCAAAGTTTATCAATTGAGGGTTGACATTATCGGTGTTACCTTCTTTGACGGTCAAGTCAATGATGAATTGAGATGTGAGGTTCGTGTGCATGCATTGAGATGTGAGGTTTGCGTGCATGCATGAGAAAGTAAAAAAGCTCGAGCCTTTATCTAAGAAAAGAAAATTATACCTTTACTTATTTTTGCGGAATCTTATATAATCATAGATATGAATGAATCTAAAATTTTAAATTTAAGGAGAAGTGAAAAAAATAATTATTAATTTATAATATATTATATTAGAAGACTACATAGTCGGTGATAAAAATATATATTTTAAATTTCTTTTTTTATTTTATTATATTAATCTTTATATATTGTTGTAGATTATATATAAATTATTAATTTTAATTAGTAAATTATTAGCCATGCACATATTGAAAATATCAATTAGTGACTTGAATTGTCTAGAATTAGTCCAGATATCAATAAAGGAAAGAAAAATGGATATAAATTTTTAATAAATTCAATATAATTTTTTCCCTTAATATTATCAAAAAAAAAAAAATAGGGACATAATTATCTTTTATACTTTTTTTTACACTTGACTTTGGCTAAAAAGAGTTAAATATTATTTTTAAAATACAGAAGAGTAAAATACTACTTGATAAAAAATAGAGGGGTTAAAGGTATTTTTTTCATTTTTTTTATTACTAATTGTTGCATTTGTGGTTAGTTATCTAAATTTGATCTCTTTATTATAATATGTTCAAAATAAACTCCACTTATTTATTTGCTAAGAATAAGAAATAAATTGGGTAACAATCAAAAGGGTGCCTGATCTCATTTGTGGACATTTTATTTTTGAAATTCTATTTATTTTTGTGTTATTGTAGTAATTATAAGATCATAACTACCGTATAATTATAGCAATTATTGATAACTGTTACATAACTATATCAGCTAATACAATTATACCGTTGTAGTAATTATTATCTTATCAATGATATAATATAATGTTGACTAATTTATAACAATTATGATTCCTACCAATATTAATATGAAACATCCATATTATAAGAGTTTTGATTTATTATAACATAGCATTATTAAATTATAATGGCTATAATATATTTTATTTGTGTCGATGGAAATTGAAGTGTGCATAATATAATAATTAAGAATCCATAGCTATTACATTAATATTAAAAATAAAAGTTTTTTTTAGAAATAAAAATGTATTGATGTGGAAATGTCCTTTTATAATAAATAAAAAAAAAAAGAGTGTTTTTTATTATTTCAATAAAAAAGATGCCCCTTTACTCGTTGTTCAAATAGATATCTTCTTTTTAAATTTAAAGAAGGAAAAATAATTTTATTGTTTTTTTTTGTTGTTTTGACAAATTACTTGTTGTCAATAAAAAATATCATTTTAAAAGAATTAAAAAATTGTATTAAATTAACTAATAAATAAATCGATGGGTAGGTTTCGACTTCGAGGGTGTTTGGCTGAGCTTATAAACTATTTTGGAGCTTATAAGCTCTTCAAATTTGTTTGGTAAATTTTTTTCAAACAACTTATAAGCTGTCAAAATAAGTTATTTTTAAAAAAGTATGGAAGACCCTACTTTTTTAAAAAAAGATCTTATTTTAATAATTTGTTTCTCTAAAATATCCTTATATAATTTCATAAATCCTCATCTTATCCTCCATAAATTTGTATAAGCCTAATATCTTTTTATCTCCGCCGACTTCTCTTCCAACGCCATGTCATCTTCTCCGCCAATGCCTCTTTTCAATTTGCTCTCCCCGATACAGAAATTCGCCCAAAATCCTCTATTAATAAAAATCTCAAAATCCTCTATTAATAGTATTATACCCTTTTTGGTAATTTCATTAATAAAAAGATCTTATAACACATCAATACCTTTAAGTTGATTATAATAAGTTCACCCAAATATTTTAACAACTTATTTTTAAAATAAGACCTAACAATTTATAAGCTCCTAAAACAACTTATAAATTGTACTAAGGATAAATTTGCATGCAGTCCCTAATCATAAACTCATCTTTGCATGCAGACCCCATCCATAAAAATCTTTGTTTCCACTCCCTAATCAAATGTATTTACCTAATTGTCCATGATACTTTTCGATATAAAAAGCCTAAAAATCAGTATATTTTCTTTTAAATTTAGTACATTAAATTAGAATCTAGTATATTTTCTATCAAATTGAGTACGATTTTTTTTTCACCTCAATTGGATGGAAAATATACTAGATTTTCTTTAAATAAAACTCAATTTGATGAAAAATATACTAGATTTTTTTTAAAATGGTAAATGATGCTGAATTTACGAGGAATTATATTAAACAAGAAAAAAATCGTGCTCAATTTAATAGAAAATATACCCAATTCGAGTTTAATGTGCTGAATTTGATAGGAATTATACTCATTTTTAGACTATTTGTACCGAAAAAATATGAGGACTAATTTTGATAGAAAATATACTCGATTCTAATATAAAGTACTGGATTCTAGTGTAAAGTGCTGAATTTAACTCCCTGCATACTCATTTTTAGACTTTTTATACCTAAAAAGCTGAGGGGAAATAAAATTTTTTGTGATTGGGGACTGCATGTAAAGTTGTGATTGTGATTAGAGATTTTTCTCTACTTTATCCTTATACGAACTTATAAACTATTTTTAATAAGTTTAGCCAAACACGCTCGAAACCAATTATCAGCGAACTTTATTATGGTCGTGAAACGCATCACGATCTTCTAGGGATTCGAGTTCGACTTATGCTTGCAACACGATTCTCCTAATGTCGAGATTCATGATCTCGATATGGGCATGGGCTGCTGCGGCTGCCTTGGATTCCTTAACAATTGTGGCAAAAGGCGAAACGCTCGCCCCAGCACCTCCACCGTACCCGACCCAAGGCCATCATGAGGGAGGTAAATTGCAGCATCCGAGCGAGCATGTGACGGACAGGGTGTAATACGGGGATAGGGGATTTATTTCCCAGCTGTCCCGAGGATCGACCCTGCGACCTCATTGTGGCAACACCCGTCACATACCAACTCGGATGACCCGCGGGGTCACCTTAGATTCCTTAACAAGCCTGAAGGAGATGTGGATTTCGAGAAATTTCGCACACTCGATGGTAGAGGATCGAGCGATCTGCAGGGGAATGCCGAAGCTTTTGACCCTGAGCCAGGTACCGTGCAATGATATCGTACTAATGGTTTTTTGTTTGTTCTTGTTACGATCAAGTATGATATGTTGTTGAATTCGTTTTGTGATTTTAAAAATGGTAGATTCTGGATGTCAACGTCCAATTGCACCATCTGAAGAACAAGTGAAAGTGTGGATGTTGATAGGAAATGACTGAATAATACTTACACCAAGTATGTTGGAATGCTTGTGATTGTTCTCATTTCGTGATAAGTTGTGCAGATGATAGTATATTTTGTTCTAGTTACATTCTTCATTCCTAATCTGATACCTATTATCATAATGCCTTGGTTTAACACATTATTTGTATTTTTGATGTGTTTTTTTCCTAGAAAAAACTTAGATTTCAATCCCACATTCATCATGCAATGAAACAGGTCGAAGCCTCCTTGAGTTTGTTGGTTTTGGGTATATGTTTAGACTGCCAAATACTAGTATCATACTGTACAGACTGGTGAGGCTTAAATTTTTTTATAGAAATTTCAGATAAGTTTCTTGATAAAGACTATTGCTGCGTACAAACTTTTAGAATTTTTGGATAAGTTTATGGATACATACTATTGCTGCATAAAATGTTAACATGATTTTTAGTAGAACAAAAAATAGCTATAGAAGTCCACAAGCACTTACATTTGGGTGAATTCAGGTTTAAAATTAAAGCTAAGACAGTTTGACAACAACTTCCTAAGGTCCTTACGAACTTAGCTAGTTGACACCCTCAAAATATTAACATGATTATCTGCAATTCATAGTATTGATGAATGTGTTGTAGTCTTTGTATTCAACATGAAAAACATCTTATAAGTATTCTAAATGTATCTATGCAGGATGATTTTGGCTAAAAAAATTGATAAATGAATTTGCCCGCATAGGTAGCTATGGAAAGGTGGTATTTATCTTACTTGATTTTAGAATTTAGTTTATACTGAAATAATCTGTAATGAAGTTTTTTTGAACTTGAGATGATTTGCCTGACTTTAAATATGACACAGATTTTGTATGAGAATCCTATTGATGGCAAACAATATGCATTTAAGGTATGATTCTTGTTTAGCCCTCAGCTCTTCCTGTTGCTTTGTTAAGGAAATATTCATGCTGTCGCTGATAAGTCTACTCTTTGTTGAAGGTTATAGTAAAGTCATTTTTCTAAGAGATTTCTTGCATAATAGGTGGTTTCCTACATTGTTCTATATATAATTTCTTGATACTCCCTTCACTATATGCTACTCTGAGTTATAGTTATAGTTATTGCTTCATAGGTTATTATATTACATTCTGGGTTTTCACATACCTTGTTACTTCTTTATCAAATTAAGATTAACCACATGACTTGCACAAAAGCACTTGTCCCCTTTTCATAATTTTTCAACATAGCCAACAGTTGTTTGAGACAGTTAATAAGTGTTCTCATGTAGGAAAATCTTTCCAGTGCAGGTATTTTACAAGTCTCGTCTGTCTAGGTTGCAAGTTACATCCACTGAAACAGTTAGCAGAGGTAGGTCTGCTCTTCATCATAGTCGGGCCTTGACGCTAAATGAATTTTTTTTACATAGGAGTATATTGTTAATTTTTCATTTTTGACTCATTTTGCTGTTAGGGATTGTTCTTTTTCTTTAGATGAAAATTCTGTGAACTTACAGTTCTTGGCAATAAGCATCGGTTCCATAGATTATGTATCCTATATTGATTGAACTTACAGTTATGCATAGGGAGGCAGTTTTTTTGTTTGTTCTAGTCATGCATCTGCTCAGATTTTCTATGGCAATGGTCATTATTATGCCAAGTTATTCTCCTTATAGGAGTTATATATATATCTGTGTTTGTGTATGTATATTTCAAAAAAAAAAAACTTCATGGTTTTGGTTCATTTGTTATTTTAGTTTGATGTTTTGACCTCACTTGACTAGGCTAAGGCATTGCCAATTTTTCCTTAGTTTTGTTCAATCGACTATCTTGTTCACTATTTGTCTTCGGAAAATCATCATCCAAGACCAAGAACAACTAACAAACTAAATTATAGGTTCCTGGCTAAGAAGTTTGGAACTATGAGCGAGCAGGCAGTTGTATGCTTTCTGAACTTCATCCTTTTTTGTATTTTATTAGTTTAGCTTGAAATAATCACTCTATGTAGCAGAAGAATATTCTTTCTAATTATTATTCTTTTTTTTCTATATGATTGAGCATTATAGCGAAGTGGAATATTATTAAGTTCTCAATTGTTTGGTAGGTGCTAATAATGAAGACAATAGAGCATCCAAATATAATCAATCTCATTGAGGTGATTGATGACCCTGATTCAGCTAATTTATACTTAGGTAACATCGGACGTTCTGTCAATCCTTTCTTTGCCTGTGCTATTTATAATCATGATTGTCATTATGTAAGATGCTCTTCCAATTGCAGTATTAGAATATGTCGAAGGTCAGCAAGTCTCTGCTTCTTCTTGTACATTCAGAGGAATAGGAGAAGTTACCACCAGGTATTACTTGAGAGACATAGTTTCTGGGCTAATGTATCTTCATGAACATTTATTTTCCTTTCTTTTTCATTTTTTTACAAGAGATCTCCCCAGAAGAAGAAAGCTATTAAGTTTTTGTGAGCCTTAATTATTATTCAAGTTTAATCATTTCAAGTTTTTCTATTTGTTTTTAGGATATTGTTCAGGGAGATATAAAGCCTGATAATCTGTTGGTAAGCTTATTCAAGTAAATTAAGCCAAGATGATACTTCAGCAAATTTCGGAATGCCTTGCGTCAAGCTGTGCGCGTCGAAAAATATCAATCCAGTCCAAGTACTTCCATCGAGCTCATTAAAATATCATCACTGCTAGTAGAGGCGGAACCCTTAGTATTATGAGATTTCATCAATGAAGATAAAGAATACTATTTCTTGTTCTATATAATAATCGTCCTTCTATATTTGAATTTCTGAATCTGTCACTGATTGCTAGTGACTGTTTGTTAATTGTCATGATCTGCTGTGTGAGTGTATCATCTAGGTTTAGAATTTGGGTTGATGCAGTGGTTTTCATTGTGGAGATCTTGTGTCTATGTAATATCATCCAAAAGATCAGATTGTGCGGTGCTAAGTCTGACTTAGAAATCGGGTCAGACTTAGCAGGTCAGGTTGAGCACAACTCACATTTAGGTAGAATTGGACCGAGTATGACATGAATCCGAGTTGGACACAACCCAAGTTTGGACAGCGGGCGGCGCTAGATAGAGGACAGTATGGATCTGGACTGGGCATGACACGTATGCTAGCACATGTGTGCCTAGCTACATACGCTTAGAAATGCTTGAAATAATTAAAATATACTTGATTTTTTTTTAAAAAAAAAGAGGCAAGTCTAGTGTATTCAAATTATGTTTAAAATTAAAAAATTGACCTAAAAAATTATATTTTGCAGTCGGGTACAACATCACAGGCTATATGTGACAGTTTGTTTCGACACAACTTGTGATGAATCATATCGTGCTCAACTTAACAAAAATAAAATTAGCTGATAAAGCCCGTGTTGTGTTAGGTTCAGGCCTATTGATAATGCATCATCTTCAAGATTTGATTTAGATATTAATCTCTATATTAATAATCTTTATAATTTATCAACTCAAAGAAAATAAGTATATTTCGACAATTATTTAAGAATAGTATTTTTAAAATATGTTTTTATATCATTTCAAATTAAAATTACATAATTTTCTCATATTAAAGTTAAATTTTAAATTCAAGAATGCTTATGGTAAAATTGTATATAAATTAATTTGAAGAATCAAATTAGGTATTACATTAATATATTTTTTAATAATTTTGTTACCTAATCTTCTTTGTATATCCAAATATTATTTAATAACCAAATCATAAAATAACCATAGTAATTTTGTTGCATACTTATAATTTTATCATCTCAAACTGAAATAACCATATTATATAATTATTTAATAATAATAATAAATTTTAAAATAAATCAAATAATTAATTTAAAAACTCTGAATATGATTTATTATACTAACTTAGAAAATTTTCACAATAGTAGTTGTTAAAAACATCTTGAATGAGCCTGAAGCCTCCCATGTCTCTCATCAGCTGTACCCCACCACTTCACTTGATTGCTTTTATGTTCAAAAAAAAAAAATGATTCAGGTCCTGCAAAAAAAGGTCAAACAGATACGACAATGGACAAGTTGAGATTCAAAGTCAACAGGATCTTGCTCAAGATCTAGCTGGTCCAAATTCCACTATCACTGTGAATGATTCTGAACATGCTCATATAGCCAAGAAATTAAAGATGAGAAAACTAGCACTCTATCTCATATGACAAAACAATTAGCACATCCAAATATATTAGTGAAATAATTTTACACAAAGTTTAAAACAGAAAAGAAAATTTATACAGTCAACTGATCATAATGGTGTTCAGAGTTAAATCTGAAAACTTTCCATGGATGTTGGACAATGATGTAATGAAATGAATGAAATATGATAAGGTGCAAGCTAGAAAAGTAGGAAACTTTTTTAATCCTTTCGTTTTTCTGAGCTTGCTCCTATTGGTGTAGAACCCTTCTTTTGGTCAATGAGATAAGAAGGCTTAGTGGCCTCAATCATTAGCGTGCAATATGGCAAGTAATTGTTAGCATGTCAAGTTCTAGGTTATGTTCAGTTTCTACGAATGAGTTGGGAAACTTTGCTCCACTGTAAGTTGTTTCAGGTTGAAATTGAAAAGGGTATTTCATCGTTTGATCGGACCGATCAAAGAGATCTAGAATTCTAGTTTGTTCTTGGTTGAATTGATGCCAAAGTAATCATTTTGGAATTGAATCAGATGAAGCAGTGAGAGGACATGGATGAGTCAATTAGCATTTGCTCTGAGCAACTTTTTGAACATATGGTGGAACAATAATGAGAAATGGGATGCCTTTTAGACCTGAAAAGAAATGTTTTGAAGAACTGAGTTTTCATGACGGTCTGATTGATTCCTTTCAAAATTTTTGTAGATAGATCTTGCTAGGGTCAAGATCTAATCACAAATAAGTTGAAGATTCTAAGATACAACTAAAACAAGGCATTTACAGAGATTTGTATAATCTTAGAATCTTCACTATGTCACCACTAACATTGATATCCAGAAAGCTAAAAGTACAATCTAAATCTATATATGTTTGCAAAAAGGTTTCGTTTCTAGCCACTTAATAAATTCTTGGTGGTCCATGTCTTTTCTGAAAAAAATGATTCCATCTTAAAGCTCAGGTCATTGGATGAGACATGATATGCTGGCTTGTACTCTACACCACACTTCTTATTTGGGGACCTTTGGCAATGAAATGGTCTATTCACCATAAGAATCTCAAAAATGCTACCCTGATTATGAAACTACATATTTGTAATATTACAACTGTTTTCCTTAACACTTTTCTCAAAAAGTATAGTTTTATAGTTAGCACAGCATGTAACCATAACTGAAAAATTCATCGACAAACTTATAGATAGTATGGATTTGTACCTTTGTTTCCTCTTTCTTTCACAATTGTTGCATATTTTTCGGTGTTGTCAATCCCCAAATGTTTGATCCTCTCCATATGAGAGAAGCCCAACTAATTCAAGTCAATTTGCTACCAGATGAGAGTCCAACCTCATTAATGTCCAATCCAACTCATCATTCTTCAAACATGTTTGCACACCTCTGATCTTCGTGCTTTCTTTCCCATCTCTTTCAGCATTTTTCAACTTTTCTTGCCTGCAGTTTAAAAAGGGTCCATGCATTTCCAGGAATCCTGATCCAAAATCAACTTATTTTGAAAAGAGAAAGCAGTAAGAGTTCTCCCGAATGCTTCAAGAAACCATGAGTTCTCGCAGAGAATCTGAGACGCTAATGCTAATGTTGAATGTTTCAGAGCCACCTTCTCTGTGGCATGAACTCTCAGGGTCAATCAGAAGCTCAATTTTACCCACAAGAAACAGACCTTCTTCACTGACCCAATGGATTGTATCAGTGATCTATGGCCTCTTCCCCATACTTCATTGGGCAAGGAATTATAATCTCAAGTCTTTTAAGAGTGATCTTATTGCCGGATTGACTCTTGCAAGCCTCGGTATCCCACAGGTGATTGCTTGCATGATGTATCTTAATGTGCTGTATAGGTTTTTTTTTCCTACTAGCTCAATTGCTACAATTCCCTTGAGGCCATTTGATCTTTCGCAGAGCATTGGGTATGCTAATTTAGCTAAACTTGATCCTCAATATGGCCTTTGTAAGTTGCCTTTCCTTTCTCAAATCAAGTGTTGTTAAGAGTCATAATTTTTTTTTCCAAATGAGTTAATGAAGATTCATTCACTGTGATAGATACAAGTTTCGTGCCACCTTTGATATATGCCGTAATGGGTTCTTCACGAGATATAGCAATTGGTCCAGTTGCTGTAGTTTCGCTTCTTCTATCCTCAATGACTCAGAAAATAGTGGATCCTTTGGCTGATCCAACTACTTACAGGAATCTGGTGCTCACATCAACCTTCTTTGCTGGAATTTTCCAAGTTTCATTTGGATTCTTTCGGTCTGTACTTCTTTCATTCTCCTAATATTCATTACTTGGAACATTTATGTCTCTGTCTCATCCAATGTATGCAATGCTGTCTAGATTGGGCTTCATAGTGGACTTCCTTTCACATGCCACAATTGTGGGGTTCATGGGAGGAGCAGCAATTGTAATAGGCCTTCAACAACTAAAAGGACTTCTTGGGATCAGTCACTTCACTAACAATACTGATATTGTTTCAGTAATCAGGGCTGTTTGGGTTGCACTTCACCACAATGTAAGTAATTGAAACTCAGAGATCCTCACTACACTTGTATTGTTTCTTGCAGTTGACCCAAAGTTATTCTTTCTCAACAACAGTGGCACCCTGATAATTTTCTCATAGGATGCTCATTCCTCATATTCATCCTTTTTGTGAGATTCATTGTAAGTATCTCAAAATTTTATTTTGCACTCACTTCTTTAATATTTGCAAGCTAAATATCAAAGTTCCAACATTAGGGTATGAGGAAAAGAAAACTCTTCTGGTTGGCTGCCACCACTCCTTTGCTTTCAGTCATTCTGTCAACACTACTAGTGTACTTGACAAGAGCAGATAAGCATGGTGTCAAAATTATTCAGCAAGTAAAAGAAGGCTTGAATCCTAGTTCTGTCAAACAAATTCAACTAACCGGGTCACATGTTGGCGAATCAGCAAAGATTGGTCTCATTTGTGCAATCATAGCTCTTACTGTATGCCTTCATGAACTTGATCAATCCATGATATCCGCATTCTTTTTTTTTTTTCTTTTTTCCAAATGAAAGCACAAATAACTAGTTTGCGACACATCCTCAGGAGGCTATTGCTGTTGGCAGATCATTTGCTGCAGTTAAAGGCTATCAACTTGATGGTAACAAGGAAATGGTGGCAATGGGCTTCATGAACATTGCTGGATCTTTGTCTTCTTGTTATGTTGCAACAGGTAAATATTACTGCTAAAAGAGTTTGTATCAGTAATGATCAGAAAACTACAGAAAGAATACCATCATTTGCAGGATCGTTCTCTCGGACTGCAGTAAATGTGAGTGCAGGCTGTGTTACAGCAGTATCAAATATCATAATGGCTATAACTGTACTTATATCCTTGGAAGTGCTAATGAAGCTCTTGTACTACACACCTATTGCAATATTGGCATCGATAATCCTTTCAGCGCTACCTGGTCTCATCAACTTCAAAGAGGCTTACATAATATGGAAAGTCGATAAGATGGATTTCCTGGCTTGCTTTGGAGCATTTGCTGGTGTCCTATTTGGATCAGTGGAAATTGGTCTCTTGACTGCAGTAAGTAGCTTAATTTTCAGTCAATTTTCTTGAGACGAGAAGTGGCTTTTTCTGAGATCTTTGATGGTGGCAATCATAGGTGATCATCTCCTTTGCAAGGATAATCATAAGAGCACTAAGGCCAAACATTGAAATGCTGGGAAGAATTGAAGGGACCAACATATATTGCAATATGAAGCAGTATCCCTTTGCCATTACAACACCAAACTTGCTAATAATTCGCATTGATTCACCTTTCCTTTGCTTCATCAATGCCAATTTCATAAGAGAAAGGTAAAATTCTCCTAGCTACAAAAAATACTCTCTAGAATATCTATCAGCACTCAATTTTCACATTGTTGCTCCAGAATCATCGCATGGGTAACTGAAGGACAGGATGCCATAAAGGAGAAAACAGGAATTGAAGTTACTTCGGTGATCATTGACATGTCCAGTTATTAGTCCATCAACTCAAAACCATAACATCAGTTCTTCATTCTTCTTCATGTCATCATTTGAAACTCCCTCATTGATTTGCAGATGTTCTAAACATCGACACATCAGGCATCTCAGCTATTGAAGAACTCCACAAAAAGCTGGTCTCTGCTTGTGTACAGGTAAGCCAAACAATTCTAGAAGTAAAAGTGAATGCAATTTGATTTATTTTTAACCTGGTCTCTATATGGTTTCATTGACAAATGCATTTGGGTTTGGTATGCAGGTAGCTGTAGTAAACCCTGGTTGGCAAGTGATTCACAAGATGAAGTTGTCAAGGCTTGTCGACAAGATAGGAGCACGAATATTCCTCACTGTAAGTGAGGCTGTGGAAGCACTTGCTAGTAGTGCCATGAAACAAGAGAACTCTGATATTGTTTGATAAATACCAATTTTGTAGCTGTGGTTGTGGTTTTGTTACTTGGATATCATGGTGTAACTGGAGGGTTGAGGTTTTCATGTTTAGCAACAGCAGAAAAGCCTTTTGCATCTCTAAAATAAGAATACCTACAGTTAAAATGTATGAGTTGAGGATATGAGAATGTTAGTCTGTCATATACTATGGTAACTCTTAGATTTCAGGGATAATATAACAATGACAATGCTTCGATTTGTTTCATGTTTTGATTTACAAGACAAAAGAAAATTAGCTCTAGACACAACTCAATCAATCAGTATACTGAACCAACTAAGTATCAACCTTGCAAATTCTCATTCTGCATGAGCAAATATATGTATATAAACAGATTTACTAGCAAGATACTCACAGAATTTAGACTTGATCAAATACCACTATTCACAAGAAATCCAAGGAAAACATGAACAAATCAGCATTCAACAATATACTTTTGGTTCTAGTATTTATGCGATCCATACTACTACTACTACTACTACTACTACTACTACTACCTATGTACCATAAGATAATGACTTTCAAACGTTTAAACTTCACTTGGTTTCATTAAATTATGAAGCCTTCATTAATGCTTCCCAATTACTTTTAGGTGTTGTTTTCACTCCCTTCTTCCTCCACATGCCTGCACAGAATACACACAATTGTAATGAGAAGCAAAGATAATTAGAATTAGAAATGTGCAGATGGCCTCTGGTTGCCTAGGACCGTGAGCCAACTTTCAATAACTAATGCAATAAATTATATGAGGAAAAAAAAGATGACTTATGGAAGACTTCAGACGCATATACAAGAGTACGGAGATGAAATAGAGGAACTCACGCTATGCAGAATTGAGTGAAGACCGGGAGTCTTGGCCTCTGGTTAAGGCCATACAGAATATGAGTTATCTGAGCATCATCGATTTCTGTCAGGAGCAATTGAAATGATGACTTTAGTGACATTGGTGAAGCAAGAGGTGCCACCAGCTTCGTGTCATACGCTTCAGTTAGATCCGTGATCAGATGAGGAAGGTCACTAATAGTCCCCCCTTCAGTTAATAATGCTGGTTTGCTCAGGTTCGAATGAGGATCAACTGATCCTTGTGGAGCAAGGCAACAAATTCTCAGTTTGCTACAATTTGTCTCTGCGTTCAAGAGAGTAGTAGGAGAAGCTGAAGCAACATTTTTGGTAAACTCTCCTGCAGCAAAAATATCTGTGGCTGATGGAAGAGAGTGATTACTTCGCCAGCCAAATCGCCTAGCCGATAACTGAAACATGAGACAGTTTTACCTCTGATGGCATACTAGATTCCAAATAAGACAATGATGACAGGAAGCCCCAAAAAATGTACTGTTTGGTTTAGCTTTACCTAGAATGTGGTTTTTGGTTTTGACTTGCATGGATGAACTTAATTCACTCGTCATTATGTTCTATG
Source organism: Zingiber officinale (assembly GCF_018446385.1). Taxonomy (NCBI): domain Eukaryota; kingdom Viridiplantae; phylum Streptophyta; class Magnoliopsida; order Zingiberales; family Zingiberaceae; genus Zingiber; species Zingiber officinale. Next base: position 138,654,757 of record NC_055993.1, read on the forward strand.
GTTATGTAAACATCAAGGTTTTTCTTAATCTTTGAATTTTTAATTGATAAGAACATTAAACTGTAATTATGGTAAATCAATGAACACAACATATACTGGAGCATGACTAATTGTAAATTTTAGAGAAACAAGTGTATATGTCCCCGAGGCTCCTACTTTGCTGGTAGATAAACATGTACTTCTTAGACTCTCCCTACTTAATACTAGTTGCACCATGATAGGTTTCATGTCACACAAAAGCATGGCATACAAATCAAACTTTTGATAAGACTGTCTACACTTCTGCAGGGGTGAAACTATAAGTTATTAAAACTTTCTTTTGTTTGCAATATATTTAAAATGTCATTGGTGGACCAGAAATTAGAACCCCATTTTCCTTTTAAAAACATTATACATATAGTACAATAAAGAATTTGAATTATTGATTAATGTGAATCTCATGGAAGGATCAACATCAAATGATTCAGTTTCTTTCACACAGTAATAACTGTGAATGAGCAAGGGGAAGAAGAACATGATTTATGAAAAGTGCAAAACGGTAACATTATCTTGCAGAATCATCTACTAATGTCCATGCCTACCTCAGAGTTTTGCTTCGCATCAGGGGCATTATGCAGCTTCTTTTTCCAATGAGCAAACTGCAGAATTGGAAATCATTAGAACAGAATATGGGTACTATACAAACTTAAAGATGAAAATCTATGTACTTATACAATATCAAAAAATTATACATACTTATAGTATGTTTGGTTAATAAAAGAAGCTATTCAATTCCCAATGAATTTTGGTAGAATAGGTTTCCCTGAATTTGGTTGCAGAGCCAAGAATACTCTCTGACATAATTAGTATTCTCTAAATCCCTCTTGGTTATTCCTTGTATGGAACACACAAATTCTTGTTCTAATATGTTTGGCTTGTTGTTCCATTAACTGTACTAATGAATATATATATTCCTATTCCATTCACTTGATTTCATATTTTCATTCTTACTTTATTCCTTGTCAATTGCATTCCGTGAACCAAACTTAGTGCTGGACTCTCCCTCAAACTGAAGATGTTAGTGGCAGAAATCATGGAACTTGAATTAGATGAAGGAAGCAGAGAAGTTCAAGTGGTATAGTGTTGATATGCAACGGGAAATCTTCTTGTGCCAAAATGGATGTTGGATTATGTTCTTTACCTATGTCAAAAAAATTTAGGCTTAGAAGATAGAATCCTTAATTCCCTTCCTCTATACAGATCTATCTGAGGGCTTGGAATATGGGTTTGTGCACATTGAACCAAACTTAATGCTAGACTCTCTCTCAAACTGAAGATGTTAGAGGCAGAAATCATGGAACTTGAATTAGATGAAGGGAACAGAGGAGTTCAAGTGGCATAATGTTGATATGCAATTGCAAATCTTCTTATGCTACAAATAGATGTTGGATCTATGTTCTTCTTCATCTATGTCAAAAGTGTTGAGTTTTATGTATTTAATTCAAACTATTTTTCATGTTTTGGTAATGCATATGCGTATGCATTTACTCCCACATTGCTAAGCCAAGAAGGTTGAAAGAGCTTATATATGGAGTCCTTCCATCCTTGCTTAGCAATGTTAAGGGGGCCTACACGCATGCGCGGGCCGAGCTCAAATCAAGTGGTTTCGAGGGGTTCGAGCCGGAAATCCATAAACCGGGCGCGATCATCGCGCGCAGGGGGGGGGGGGGGGGGCAAATCCCCAACTCGTGGGCCTCGCGCTTGCAGACGGCTTGGTTCTTGGTTCTGTCCCGAGCATGAGGAAGCACACTTGGGTTTGGTCCGCGCGTGAGGAAGCGGCGCACCTGTCCCCGCGTCAGACGCACGCTTTGCTTCGTGTACTGCTTCAGAGTGTATAAATACACTGCCTCTGTTCCTGGTTCAAAACACATCGAAGCAGTCTGCTTTCTCTCCTTCCCTCTCTCTGTCTTCTTTCTTACCGAGAGTTTGTCCTGAGGCTTGGTTTTTAGCGATCTGAGGTTGAGTCCGAGTGCGCCGTTCGTCTTGGAGTGCACCTACGGACGACGCGAGCGGTTGTCGGATCTTGGGAGGATTTTGCCGGAGAGCCTTGCACCGTGGGCGGCAATAAATTCTCTAAAGACAGTCGGCACGCTGACGTTTCAACCGGAGATACATTTTCTCGACCTCTCTTTTGTTTACCTGTTTACTGTATGCTTGCTGTTTTGGTGCAATTTATTACTGTGTTAGTGCTCTCTTTCTACAACAATTTTAGAGAATTTATTGTAAGCATCAGTAGACATGATAAATGATAGGGTACCGGGGTCTGATGAGGCTAGTGCCAGACCCGAAAGATTTTTCGGGCAAAACTTCAGACGTTGGCAACAACGGATGAAATTTTGGCTTACTACACTAGGGCTATTCTCCGTTATAGAAACAGATCCTCCTTCACCTGATGAAAAGGAACCTGCCTGTAGTGCTGCCTTACAGAGGTTTAAGCAAAGGGATTACCTCTGCCATGCGAGGATCCTGTCTGCCCTCTCAGACGCACTGTTTGATGTATACTGCTCAACATCTTCGGCTAAAGAGTTGTGGAAATCTTTGGATAAAAAATACAACTCCGAAGATTCTGGTTTAGAAAAGTATACTGTGGTAAAATTCCTAAACTTCAAAATGGTAGAAGGCAAATCTGTAGTTGAGCAGACACATGAATTCCAAGTTCAAATTCATGGTCTTGCTGAAGAAGATATGCCATTACCTGAAAAATTCCAGGTCTTATCTATCATCGAAAAATTGCCTTCGAGTTGGAAAGATTTTGGCATGACTCTTAAACATAGGAGAGGTAAAATCTCTCTAGAAGATTTGATGATTGCCTTAAATATCGAAGAAGAACATCGGAAACAACATAAAGATGATGATAAAAGAATGCCTATGGATTTTATTCTAAAGGCAAACGCAGTAGTCTCATCTGACAAGAAAAAATTCAAAAATCAGAAAATGAAGAACAAGATGAAACCCAAACCAAAGATTCAAAAGAAAAATGGAACCAAGCCGTGCTGGGCATGTGGACAAGTTGGACATTATGCCAAATTCTGCCCTAAGAAGAAAAACCAGAGCAATATGTCCAACACCAAGGCACAAGCAAATGTCGTGACTGCTAGTGACGACACCAACAATAGGTTTGTTACCTTCAAACCCGAACTAAATTTGATCTATCAACCCAATGAATGGTTAGTTGATACAGGTGCTAATGTGCACTGTTGTGCTGATCGCTCTGCCTTTCTTACTTATCAGGTAATTAAAGGCACTTCCGTGGCCATGGGGAACCATTCTGCAGCCAGGGTGTTTGGGATAGGACAAGTTGACCTAAGGTTCACCTCTGGAAAAGTCCTGTCACTGCATGAGGTGCATCATGTTCCAGCGGTCCGTCGGAATTTGATTAGTGGGTCAAAGTTAGTCCGCGCTGGTTATGAGTTGAACTTTAAATCTAATAAAGTTGTAATATTACATTTAGGAACCTTTATTGGAAAAGGTTACTTTAATGAAGGTTTATTTAAACTCAATGTAGAAAATGCTACCTTAAATAAATCTACTGATATTGGTTGTTCATATAATATTGAGTCTTATGATATATGACATGACAGATTAGGACATGTCAATTTTAATACCGTAAAAAGAATGATGAATCTAGACATGATTCCTAAGCATGCTATAAATGATAAGAAAAAATGTGAAGTTTGTGTGCAATATAAACAACCCCGTAAACCCTTCAAATCAGTTGATAGAAATTCTGATATTTTAGAATTGATTCATACTGACTGTTGTGAGTTTAACAGTGTAATAACGAGAGACCATAAACGGTATTTCATTACCTTCATTGATGATCACTCTCGTTATTATTATGTTTATTTGCTGAAAACTAAGGATGAAGCTTTAGATAAATTTATGATTTTTAAATCTGAGGCTGAGAATCAAACAAATAATCTATTAAGAGGTTAAGGTCTGATAGGGGTGGAGAGTTTACCTCGAACCTGTTTCAAAATTTTTGTCAAGATGCAGGTATAATTCACGAGGTAACTGCTCCATATAGTCCTCAATCCAACGATATAGCAGAACGAAAAAATCGAACCCTTGAAGATATGATTAATTCCATGTTAGGCAGTTCTGGGTTACCCAACTTCATGTGGGGGGAGGCTCTATACACTGCATGCCATGTGTTAAATAGAGTCCCCATGAGGTCAACGAATAAAAGCCCATATGAGCTTTGGAAAGGCCGGAGGACAAGTTTGAAATACCTTAAAGTGTGGGGGTGCCTTGCAAAAGTACTAGTACCTGAACACAGAAGGAAAAAACTTGGTCCAAAGACCGTTGATGGTATCTTCTTGGGTTATGCTCAAAATAGTATTGCATAGAGGTTTCTAATTATTAAATCAGAAATTTCTGGAATAGATGCAAATACTATTGTAGAACTTCGCGATGCTACATTTTTTGAGGATATATTTCCTATGAAGACGAGAACACCTCAGTCTATATCTAGTATTCCTACTAGAGATAAGCCTGCTTTCGTAGAGGCTCCATTATCCGTAGAAGGTACATCTTCCTCAAGTCACTCTAGACTAGATGAATCTAGTAGCACACAGAACTGAAAAGGAGCAAGAGGCAACGTGTGTCTACGGATTTAGGCCAAGATTTTATCACCTATAATATAGAAGGTGACCCTGTGACATATAGAGATGCTATGGCTTCTCCTGAAGCTAAGCACTGGAAAGAGGCTATTAAAAGTGAAATGGACTCTATTATCTCTAATGCCACTTGGGAGTTGGTAGATTTACCTCCTAGGTGTACCACTATAGGATGTAAATGGGTGTTTAAGAAAAAACTAAAACCTGATGGGTTTAGTAGATAAATTCAAAGCCCGCCTAGTTGCTAAGGGATTCAAACAGAAAGAAGGGATTGACTATTTTGACACTTATTCTCCTATTACCAGAATTACTAAAATCCGAGTGTTAATAGCATTGACATCCATATATCATCTTGAGGTCCATTAAATGGATGTCAAAACGGCATTCCTAAATGGAGATCTTGAAGAAGAGATATATATGGATCAGCCTGAGGGACATGTAGTTTCTGGAAATGAGAATAAAGTTTGTAGGTTAGTCAAATCTCTTTATGGTTTGAAGCAAGCCCCAAAGTAGTGGCACGAAAAATTTGATAGTGCTATGCTATCGTTTGGCTTTGAAATGAATAACTCTGATAAATGTGTGTATGCTAAAATGAAATGTGATAATTGTATTATCTTATGTTTATATGTAGATGATATTCTACTTTTTGGTTCTAACCTTTCTATTATTAATGAGACTAAGGCCCTCTTAAGTGGTAAGTTTGATATAAAGGATATGGGTTGTGCTAACATGATTTTAGGACTGAAGTTGACTCGTTCAACTGATGGAACAGCAATTTCTCAGTCACTCTATGTTGAGAGAGTATTAGAGAAATATGGCTATAGCCAAGTTAAATCTGTCGTCACACCCTATGATCCTTCAAAAACTCTCCACAAGAATAAGAGTGGTGTGGCAGTGTCTCAATTAAGATACTCACAAATAATAGGTAGTCTAATGTATTTAGCAAATTGTTCTAGACCTGATATTTCTTTTGCTATAACGAAATTGAGCAGGTTTACCAGCTGTCCGGACAAAACGCATTGGGATGCATTAGACAAAGTACTCAGATACCTAAAAGGCACTATATCCTTGGGCTTGTGGTATGGGAGATTCCCTGCAATCCTGGAGGGATATAGTGATGCTAGTTGGATAGCTGACACTGCTGAGTGTAAAAGCGTTACTGGTTATGTCTTTACACTTGGAGGCGGTGCAGTTGCTTGGAGGTCTGTTAAACAGACGATTATAACCCGTTCTACATCTGAGGCAGAATTGTGTGCTTTGGATACCACAGTAACTGAAGATGATTGGCTTAAGGGTCTTCTTTCTAAAATTCCCTTGATGATGAAGCCAATACCTTCTATTTCAGTACATTGTGATAATCAAACAACAATAACTCAGATTAGAAGCTCCAAGTATAACCAGAAACAGAAGAGACATGTACGAATAAGATTAAAGTCTATTCGTGAGTTAGTGTCTCTTGGAGTGGTGTCATTGGACTTTGTAAGTTCAAAAGACAATATTGCTGATCCACTCACTAAAGGACTTGATTCTGAAAAAATCAAGAGATCCAGTAAGGGAATGGATTCACCTATAGCGGCAACCCAACCTATCTGATTGGAGATCCCAAGAAATAGGTTCAATGTGGTATAAACAAGTTATAAGGGTGAACCGTAAGCATCAAATTGATTGAGATGTAATCTCATAGTCTCTTCCCTGGATAGATTCTTGACTGCTAGTAAGGATGAGCTTAGGAGCTCTTAATGAGTTCAAGGTCTTAATGACAGGATGCTCGCAGTACATCCTTGGAGAACTCACCTATGTAAGTGTAATTGTGTGACCGCAGTGTGGGGGGTCTAGGCAACTCTCCTTAGCACTTATGAAACAAGATTCGGTGGCATGGCCGTAATGCACCAACCGAGAAGGATTCAACCGTCGCCCGTGATGAGTTGTTACCAATTGATTTTCACATATAAAAGGTTTAAGTTCAAGACTGAGTTCACTTCAAACCTATGTGAATAAGATTGGTGTACTTAGGTAAAAATTCAAACCGGAAGGTATTTTCACTAAAAGCTCATTGCAACCAAGCCTCAAGACAAGTCTTTGTTTTCAACCAAAATAATTTGAATTAGTGGGGGATTGTTGAGTTTTATGCATTTAATTCAAACTATTTTTCATGTTTTGGTAATGCATATGTGTATGCATTTAGTCCCACATTGTTAAGCCAAGAAGGTTGAAAGAGCTTATATATAGAGTCCTTCCATTCTTGCTTAGCAATGTTAAGGGGGCCTACACGCATGCGCGGGCTGAACCCAAATCAAGTGGTTTCGGGGGGTTCCGGCCAGAAACCGGCGGGCGGGGGGGGGGTTGCAAATCCCTAGCTCGTGGGCCTCGCGCTTGCAGGCGCCGCCTGGTTTGTTTTTGTCAGTCTCTGATTTGGTCTGGTTCTTGGTTCTGTCCCGAGCGTGAGGAAGCGCACTTGGGTTTGGTCCGCGCGTGAGGAAGCAGTGCATATTGCCTCTGTTCCTGGTTCAAAACACATCGAAGCAGTCTGCTTTCTCTCCTTCCCTCTATCTGTCTTCTTCCTTACTGAGAGTTTGTCCTGAGGCTTGGTTTTTAGCGATCTGAGGTTGAGTCCGAGTGCGTCGTTCGTCTTGGAGTGCACCTACGGACGACGTGAGTGGTTGTCGGATCTTGGGAGGATTTTGCCGGAGAGCCTTGCACCGTGGGCGACAAAAAATTCTCTAAAGATAGTCGGCACGCCGACGCTTCAACCGGAGATACATTTTCTCGATCTCTCTTTTATTTACTTGTTTACTGTATGCTTGCTGTTTTGTTACAATTTATTACTGTGTTAGTGCTCTCTTTCTACAACAAAAAGTTGTGCAAAGTGGTGTAGATATGCTTGAAGACGGAATGAAACGATATAAGAAAAAACAACATTTTCAATGAGAAGATAACAATGCCAAAGATGCCACGAAAAAGAACAAATAAACTAGAATGGATCTAGTGATATGTGAAATTGTGAAGCTATAGAAATAAAATAAATAATAAGGCGAGTAAGTATGATTAATAAACTAGTAAGAAATCGTCAGAAAATTGAATAATTGATTAACCACGCATTTGGAACCATTGCGGCAGATGCCATTCTCATCCAGGGCGCCGCACACATCTCTTTCAATATCACTCCGTCCGATTCCATGTCCGGCGTCGCTCACAAGCGCCCCGTCCATGAACACCATGTTCTCCCCCACCTCCACCTTCACAGGCGTCACGTACTTCGTGACCCTCCTCGGCGGGAGGTTGTCGATCGGAGACAGAGGCGAGATGAAAGAGCGTCCCCCGACCTCCGACGCAGGTGGAGGGGAATCCAAGGAGGGACAGAGCTTGAGATGGCCGCGAAGGCGCCGCGTGGTGGACGAAGACAGATCGAACGAATCGTAGGGATAAAGGTGCTTCCCCGAGCGAGTGTAGCGGAGGAGGGAGGCATCGATGTCGACGGAGTCGCCGCTGGAGGAAGAGTGAGGGGTGGCGGCGACGCAGGCGTCGAAGGCGGGGGCGAGGAAAGCGCTTGGAGGGGGAGAAGAGAGCCGCCCCCTTCGGATCGAGGAAGGAGAGTCCATCCAGGACTCCGGCGGGCCGCTCCGCTCCATCAGATCGTCGCCGGCGGGCCGAGCTTCTCCGTTAGGTTTTAATGACCTCGTCCACGAAAAAGGAATAAAAAAAAATTAACGGCAAAGGCGACGCGGCGCGCTCTTCGATTTCAAATTTAATTTTAAAAAAATAATAATTGATATAAATGGTAATTTTAAAATTTTATTATATCAACGAGATGCTATTTTTTTATTGATAAATGAATTGAGTAGTAATTTTAAAAATAAAATAGATAAGTTTTTTTTTTCAAAAAAAAAACTAACGGTTATGAAGACCATTTTAAAATTATCCAAATTTAGAACATAAAATGTGTTTTTCAAAATATAGTAAACTTAATGGATTGAAATGACGGTAAATAACTCCATAAACCTTAAATAAGGGAATTTAAGGTTCAAATTTGAATCTTTTATAAAAGAAGTTATATTGTAATTCAAAAAAAAAAAAAAAAAAAAGAGCGCCCATATAAAAAACCCTTTTATGAAAAAAAAAAGAAGTTAACATAACGATTAATATATTTTTCAACTCAAAAATATTATTATTTTAATATTATTATAGCAACTGATTTTATATTAAAACGATAGAGTGGGTTAAAATAAATCAATTTTAATTTGGTAAAGACAAAAAATTTTATATCAATTTTTTTATTAATTTAATTAAAATTATTTTTAAAAGGATCAAAATCACTTTAAAATTATTATAGCACTTTGTAACATCTATTAAATAGTTATTATATATATAAAAGTATAGCATAATTACAATAATTAAAAGTATTTTAGAGTTTTATAATAGTTAAATAGTTTTAATTAAATTCATTGTTTTATGTATATTTTTAATAAATTGAATTAAAAAGTTACTTTAACATAATAATAATAAAAATATTATTATTACTCAGTTATTTTATTAATTAGATTTTGACCTTTGTTTTTTGCACTCCCAATCTAATCTAGTGTATGTTTTTAGGGAGGTTGATAAATAAATATAACATCCCATTTGGTAATACATATCAGATTAATCAAATAAATAAATTTAAATAACTCGTTAATTTAAATAAACTAACTTGAATATATATATATATATATATATATATATATATATATATATATATATATATATATATATATATATATATATATATATATATATATTCAATTTGTTAATGTTGAAACAAATTCCATAAATTATATTCATCAATAAAACTAATAAAATAAAATAAATAAAATAAAAAATAAATTTATATTATTAAGCTTAATAACCAAACCTTTATATTATAAAAGTTCAAATAATAAATAAATTTGAATTGAGAGATTCAAACTTAAGCTAAACCATTAACTCTAGGGGTGCGTTTGGTTTGGGGTTATTCTTGATAACCTTGATTATCCATCCAAGGTTATCAACAAAAATTTTGTTTGGTTTAGGTATTCGATGATTCCCGAGTAATGTTCCATGCCCGACACGTCAGCAAAAGGGTCATGCAGCCCGGAATCGGAAAACCTCATAAAACTAAGGTTTTCCTTGATTCCAGGGTTAACGAATTTTTTTTACCAAAAATATCCTCCGATAAGAAAAAATATGAAAAAAAAAAAGAAAAAATGTAAAAAAAAAATTTAAAAATAAAAGAATGTTTAAAATTTTAAAATTTATTTATTTTTAAATAAATAATTTTAAAAAAATTTACAAATTGAAAAATTTTAAAAAATTTGAATTTTTTTAAAAAAAATTTAAAAATAAAAAATTTTAATTTTTTTTAAAATTTAAAAAATAAAAAATAAAAATTAAAATTAAAAAATGTAAAAAAATAAATATAAATAATATAAAAACATTAAAAAATAAAAAACACATAAAAAAAGTAAAAAAAATATACAGGAAAAAGAAAAGTAAAAAAATAAAAATAAATAAATAATAATAATAATATTATTATTATTATTATTATGTATAGTTGGTTTTGTAACTGAGGGTAATACGGTAAAATATTAAACTAGGGTATTCATTAAAACCTTCATACAAACAAGTTTTTGTTGCATTACCTTCGTTGAACCAAACAACATTTGGTTATATTTTATTTCCCATAACCTTGGTTATGTGATTACCTGGTAATCACATAACCAAAGTTATACATGATAACTTGAACCAAACGCACCCTAGGTGTATTATCAATATCTCTATGTGTGATTCGTTGAATATAAAATTTATACTTCTTTCCTTTACTTCTAGGAAAAAAGTTGAATAAATTGAATGGATATTTAATAGTTATATGAGTGAAACAAAACAACTTAGAAATTTACAGTAAGAAGATAAAATCTCACTTCATATGTACAAGAATAAAATTGAAGTAAACATAAACCGTGTAAAATGGTTATCCCATGATTGAGATTTGTCATCTTGAAGCGGATATAAAAAATTGACTCTATGGAGTTTTCATTAAACAATCCCAAACTCATAAAAAAAAATAAATTAAATTTTAAAAATTATTTCAACGATTTAATTCATTTTAGATTAAACTTACGAATACCACAACTTAGCTCAGTTCTAGCAAACTCTACGAGAACTTTTGTATTTAATTATTTCAATGAAAAGGTACGATCATCCACTCAAAATGGTTGGATGAGGCAAATGTAACCTTAGAAACAGATTCTATACAATCCCCGTTTTAAATGAATCTATCCAAAAGAAGAAGGAAAAAAACAATGTGCACCTATAAGTAAATATTTGCAAACTCAAGCAAACACACATCCAAGATCATGTCAATGTCCATTTGTAGAAATTTGATAGCTATGGTTTCCTAGACCGTGGAGTAGGAACCTAAGACCGCGCGGCTTAACTAGAACTCATCTGCTTTACACCGTCTTGCAGTTTCTCAAGGGAGGCCAAGACCTCAAACATGGCAGGGCGCTTCTTGGCATCCTCTCCGATGCATTGCTGAGCGAGGAGGCTGAGCTCAAGCGCCCCCTTCTTTGGATACTCCCCGTCGAGCTTCGGGTCGGCGATCCGGCGCAGCTTGTGCTTGTTGCCCAATTGAGGCCTCGCCCAGTCCACAAGTTTCTGCTCTGCTCCCACTCTTGCTCTGTCGAAAGCTCGTCGCCCCGTGAGAATCTCCAGGAGCACAACCCCAAAGCTGTACACATCGGCCTTCACCGAAAGCCTGCCTGTGGCGATGTACTCTGGAGCTGCATATCCATAGGTTCCCACTATGCGAGTCGATACGTGAGTGTCGTCGCCGGTCGGTCCGTCTTTAGCCAAGCCGAAGTCGGAAAGTTTGGCGTTGAACTCCTGCAAATGCAATCGATCGAAACAGAGCAAAAACCAGCTGTGAGATTCATAAACCCTCTCTTGCAGGATCGAATGTCTGATACTCACTAAGTCGAGAAGTATGTTCGACGACTTCACATCTCGGTAGATGATCTTGCACTCGTCGTTCAGATACGATAGGCCTCTGGCGGCTTGAACTGCAACTTTGATCCTGGTTTGCCATGACAGAGGTTCAGCTCCTGCAAAGAGAAGAGGAGATTTTAGTGATAGCTGGAGCAGAGATTTGAACTTTGTTGCTCACTTCTGTTGAGGTGGTTGTCCAAGCTTCCTTTCGGCATGTACTCGTAGACCAGGAGCCGGTTGTCGCCCTCCGAGCAGTAGCCGATCAGCTTGACCAGGTTCGGGTGGTGGAGTTGACCCAGACAGTTGACTTCTGTCTGCGAAGAATTGGTAGCTTCCGGTCAACGATGTTCAGAGAGGAGGAAGAACTAAGCAGATCGTACCAGCCATTCATTGTGACCCTGAATTCCATCAGGTTTGAGTTTCTTCACCGCGACCACCATGGACGACGACGGCTCACCGATCCAACCTTTGTACACGTAGCCAAAGCCGCCTTCCCCGATGAGACTGTCGGAGCGAAAGTTTTTGGTGGCGTTTTTTAGATCGTTGAGACTGAAGTCCTTCAAATTGGAGGACAGAATTTCCCCTTCGGGTTCCCGCGTCGGAAGAGCTCCGCCGGCGATGGTTCCGTTGTAGGAAGTCGAGTAAAGATTCGACGAAATCGAATATGTCAGAGTCGAAGGAAGAGAAGAAGGGTCGGTTCTGCTGGTTATGGTTCTCGAAGCATCTGTACATGAGCAAGATTGGATTGTTAGAATCAAGCTGAAAGATGACAACTTTAAGCAGTAAGATCAACGAAAGTAACAGATCAAGAACAGATATTTCATGAACTGCCTGAAAAGGAGTTCAAAGATAAAAACGAAGAACAATGATAAAAGTAGGAGATTGAAGACTCACAAGTAGGATTTTGCGTGGTGTCCGCCCTAGAGAACCAGTTGAAGCAGTTTCCCATGAAATCTGTCGACGAGATAGTGAAGGAGAAGAGATTAGAAATTCATGGGAATGAGTGAGCGAAAAAAAATGGGAGGTTTAGGAGGTGTATATGTTCGACATAAGCGATGTGAATGGAAAGTTAAAAGAAAAAGAATAAATGGAACTTTAGAGTTATCGATGTTGATTGATTTATATTGATTTATATGTATTGAGAATGTAAATAAATATATGGGGAAAGACTTTTTCTCATACATGCTGCAAAAGGTTGGAACCGTCAACCCAGCGGCCCCCTCAACCCGGCCCCACAAGTATGAGAGGGAGTAAATCACGGTGAATACGGGCCCAGCTATGACATGGTGGTCTCAGGTGTTTAGCACGGACAGATATTGATGTTATCGCATTTGCTGCCGCAGACCCTCGACCTCTCGACTCATGCTGCAAGAATTCATGTCATAACCAGTTGATCCCGCCCGTGGGGGCGACTTTTTCTCATACATGAATGCACAGAGGATGTAAATTCAATGCTAATATTGTACTGAATTATGTTGACTTATGTTTGAGCACGACTTGCGCGCGTTAAATATCGGACTGATTAGGGTAAAATTTGCCCAAGTTGATCTGAATTTCTATATAAGGAGGATGTACACAGAAAAGTAGTAGTTTGTTGGTCAGCCTCTCCGCTCGGCTTGTTTGTTAGCCCGACCGGCCTCTTGCCTGGTCGACTCTCTGTCTAGCTGAAAGAAACAGATGAAGGGTCTCTGTCTAGCTGAAAGAAACAGATGAAGGGAAAGGGAAATGCAGGGGAACGAAGGAAGAAGTCCGGCCTCATGATCCGGTTGAAGAATTTTCTCACATCATACAGTCAAACTTGAGCATTAGGGCTGAAGTCAACAACCTAGTTGGAAAATTTGATCAATCACAGCTCTGCTCATGTATGAACTTGCTCAATTAGGGCTGATGCAGCGGTAGGGGTTTTCCCACAGTTCCAAAATATTTATGGTTTGATTCTGGCGTATTGTAAGAAATTTTCTTCAGTGATAAAAAAATTGAGATTCGAAAAATTGAATATCTGAATTATCACTTACTCACCCTGAACGTGCTGTGTGGGAACATCAAAATAAAAGTGTGTATGATCTTTGTAGAACTGCTCTTTCATTAATCATTCCGTGAAGGGTCTGATCAGTGGGGTTCTTAAAGTCTTGATCATTAAAGTCTTGAGGCGGCAGAAACTCAACAAAGCAGTTCCTACACTGGCACGTGCTTGGACTTGGACAACGGACTAAACGTATGAGAATTTAACTCATTTTTTCCATTAAAGTTGGAATTTATTTTTTCATTATTTGGTTTGGTGGACTTATATATTATAACACACAATATTATTGTTAAGAATTAAATCTAATAGAATGATCTGATTGATGTTTTAATCGTGAGCTAAATTAAACGGTATGGATTTTATGTGTGGAGGCATCAGGGGCGGATCTAATGGAGGGGGCAGTATCAGTGGTTGCTCCTCCTTACTGACAGTGGAATCTTTAATATTATGGGGTTCCACCGGTGGAGATAGAGGATATCACCTCTTGTTCCATGTAAAAATCGTCCTTCCATGCTAGAATTCCTGGATTCGCCACTGGGAGACATGTTGCCCAGTAATACTGGCTGAAAATGATTGAGATGGTGTACTGGGTATATAGCTTTGTTGATGATTGGGAGAAGGCTTCGAACTGGAGAGAATGACTTCTTCTTCTCTATACACTAGAGAGAGGGTAAAAGGAGAGTTAGAGCGAGAACTAAGGAGGAGGTCCCTGACATAGACCCTCCAACGCTTAAATCAGTACGGTAGTCAAGCGAAAAGTGGAGAAGAAAATGAACAATAGATGCGTGTGTGTAATGTAAAGTGTGAGGATATTTTTTACATATCTGACTAACAGAGAAAACCTCCTTTTATACCGTCTCTCATCTCCGCATTAATGAGGCAACAGAGAATATTTGATGTCAGAATATGTGATGGAAGATGTACAACTTAAAAGATGTACAGTCATCCTCCGAGAAATCTTCCGTTATTGATATATGAATCACTTTTTATAACTTCTACCATCAATGAGGTAATTGAGAGAACAAACTCTCAGAATGTATAGCTATCATTCGAGAAAGGTTCTATCACACGTATATATTATAGCAACAGAATATTCTTTAATGAGTAGTTATTATTTTCTAACGTATTGTTATGATTTTCTAACAATGTTATCCCATATTGACAGTCTGACTAACCTAATAGTTGACCAACTGTTTGATGGGACACTGATAATAGAAATGGAGAACTAAGTCTGTTAAGTATGACTAGCTCTTAGACCGACTAGGTTTGTACTGAGAATTGTTGGTTGCTACTCGGAAAACCTAGTGGTTCCACTGTACAAAAATTTTGTACAATGGTCTGAACCTTTTCCTAACTACCATGTATTCTTTTAAATTAAATTTTGGATCGCCTGCGGAACTTAACACGTTTGATCCAAAACTTAATCTATTTGTTCTTTTAGGTTTTGACTTGGATCTCCTGCGGAACTTAACACGTTTGATCCAAATCACCTAAGTTATTAATGTTGGATCGAAAAGAATTTAGATATCTCCACAATTGCATGATATTGTCCACTTTGGGCCTAAACCCTCATGGTTTTGCTCTTGGGCTCTACCCAAAAGGCCTCATGCCAATGGAGATATCTTTTTCTCTTATAAACCCATGATCTTTCCCATGTGTTTCCAA
This sequence comes from Zingiber officinale, assembly GCF_018446385.1. Taxonomy (NCBI): domain Eukaryota; kingdom Viridiplantae; phylum Streptophyta; class Magnoliopsida; order Zingiberales; family Zingiberaceae; genus Zingiber; species Zingiber officinale. Next base: position 138,670,102 of record NC_055993.1, read on the forward strand.
TATGGGACTATGTTTGCAACCCCAACAATCCCCCCCTCAAACAAAGGACCATAGGCTTCCCACGTCCGATCCTCGACCCACCAGGTCTTCCTGCCCCTCGGTCTACCCGACCTACTAGGACTTCCTGCCCCTCGGTCCACCCGACCTACTAGGACTTCTTGCCTGGTGTCTGGTCCTCTTGATCCGAACATAGGAGCCCCCACTTTCTTTGTTCGAGGTCAATATTGTACCCACATGGCTCAATCAGACCATAGCTCTTGTGCACAGTCGGTGGTTAAACCTTCTGGCAGTCCGGGCTCTGATACCACTTGTTGGATCGAAAAGAACAATCAAATCACAAGGAAAAGAAAAACAAAAAAACACTATATCGAAAACAAATTCGAAACACTAGAATCGTATGCCTCTTATATTTAGTATTATTTCCAAAAATAACTAGTATGATGCGGAAAGAAAAATTACTAGTTATACATTTTAGAAAGACCTCTTGATCTTCTACCGTATTCCTCTTCTAACCTCGGACGTTGTGTGGACAACGATCTTCCAAGATGAGAACCACCTAGGCACCTTCTTCCTTCTTCCTTCAAGTTTCGGCCAAGCACAAGAACTTCCAAAGGATGAAGAATTTTCCACCAACCAAGCTCCAAGGGATGCATGCTTTCTCTCCTTCTTCTCCTTCAACCAAGCTCCAAGGGATGCATGCTTTCTCTCCTTCTTCTCCTTCCTTGATCCGGCCACATCCTCCAAGTTCCAAGAGATGATAGATTTCGGCCACAACAAGAGGAGAGAAGAGAAAGGGAAGGGCCGGCCACCACACCAAGGAAAAGAGGGAGAAAAATAGAATAGAGTCCTTTTATTTGAAACCTCCTCTACCCCCTCTTTTATAATCTTTGGTTTTGGCAAATAAGGAAAATTTAATAAAAACTTCCTTAATTCTTTTGCCATTGAAAAGGAAAATTTATTTAATTAAAACAATTTTCTCTTTTCAAATTACAATGGCCGGCCATAACAAATAATATCTCCAAGCAAATAAAATTTTAAACACCAATTAAAACTTTCTTATTTGCTTCCGGAAATTTATAAAAATTTCTCCAATAATTTTATCATTGGTTTATAAAAAGGAAATTTAATAAATTAAAATCTTTCTTTTAAACATGTGGATAAAAAGAAAGTTATCTCTATAAATTAAAATATCTTTTAATCTACAAATAAGGAAAGATATCAAATCTTTTCTTAATCTTTTGTAGAAACTTATAAAAGAGAATATTTAATTTTAAACTCTCTTTTAAATCATGAACATGGTTAAAAAGGAAAGTTTTCTTAAAATTTAAAATCCTCCTTTAATGAACAAATAAGGAAAGATTTCAAATTTTAAACTTTCTTTTAAACATGTAGATGATTTACAAATAAGGAAAGTTTTTACCAAAAATTAAAACCATCATTTTAAACTACAAATAAGGAAAGAGATTAATCTCTTCTCTTAATCTTTTGTAGAAAGCTATAAAAGGAAATTTTTAATTTTTAAACTCTCTTTTAAAATCTCGATATCCACATAAGAAATAATTTTAATAAAAATCCTTTTTAATATTCTAGTGGCCGGCCACCTAAGCTTGGGATCCAAGCTTTGGCCGGCCACTTACATGGCTCATCCACTTGGTCTTGGCTGGCCCTAGCTTGGGTTCCAAGCTAGCTTGGCCGGCCCCATTGGATGGTTAAGAAGATGGGTATGTGGTGGGTATAAATCTCTATATACAAGAGGCTACGATAGGGACCGAGAGGAGGAATTGGTTTTGGTCTCCCGATAAAATTAAGCATCCCGTGTTCGCCCCGAACACACAACTTAATTTTATCAATAATAATTCATTCCACTAGAGAACTATTATTGAACTACCGCACCAATCCCAAATTACATTTTGGGCTCCTTCTTATTATGAGTGTGTTAGTCTCCCTGTGTTTAAGATGTCGAATGCCCACTAATTAAGTAAGTTACTAACAACTCACTTAATTAATATCTAGCTCCAAGAGTAGTACCACTCAACTTCATCGTCATGTAGGACTAAGTCCACCTGCAGGGTTTAACATGACAATCCTTATGAGCTCCTCTTGGGGACATTCTCAACCTAGATCACTAGGACACAGTTTCCTTCTATAATCAACAACACACACTATAAGTGATATCATTTCCCAACTTATCGGGCTTATTGATTTATCGAACTAAATCTCACCCATTGATAAATTAAAAAAATAAATATCAAATATATGTGCTTGTTATTATATTAGGATTAAGAGCACACACTTCCATAATAACTGAGGTATTTGTTCCTTTATAAAGTCAGTATAAAAGAAACGACCTCAAATGGTCCTACTCAATACACTCTAAGTGTACCAGTGTAATTATATAGTTAAGATAAACTAACACCTAATTACACTACGAACTTTCAATGGTTTGTTCCTTTCCATCTTGGTCGTGAGCTACTGTTTATAATTTATAAGGAACTGATAACATGATCTTCTGTGTGTGACACCACACACCATGTTATCTACAATATAAAATAATTGAACAATTACATTTATCATAAATGTAGACATTTGACTAATGTGATTCTTATTTCTAGATTAATATTTATACCAAAAGCTAGGCTTTTAGTATACATCCTAACAAGAATTGCCTCATACATTTGTCTTATATATAAGTGGAGGCGCTGAGCCTCGTAAACCCGATCGGCATTGTGACCGATCGGTCATACGCTGAGAGATAGAGAGGTATGCCCTGTAAACTCGACTGGTGTTTGGGCCAACCGACCATATGCTGAGAGTTGTCTTAGTACTGCAAGACATGAAACTATGTCTTGTAAACCCGACCAGTCCTTAGGTCGACCAACCCTTGAGCCAACCAGACATATGCTGAGAGATAAGGAGATATGCCTTGTAAACTCGACCGACGCTTGGGCCGACCGACAATATGCTGAGAGTTGCCTTAGTGCTGCAAGATAGGGAACTATGCCCTATAAATCCGACCAGCCCTTGGACCGACCAGACATACGTTGAGGCGTAGCCAGGTAGGGAGCTATGTCCTGTAAACCCGATCGACGCTTGGGCCGACCAACCATATGCTAAGAGATAGGGAGTTATGCCCTATAAACCCGACCAACTATTGGGACCGACTGAACATATATTGAGAGGTAGGGAGCAATGCCTTGTAAACCCGACTGACGCTTGTGCCAACCAATCATATGTTGAGTGATGATGAACTATGCCCTATAAACTTGACTGGTCATTTGGGGCCGACTGGATTTATTATGTATCTTAGCACTTAGATGTAGAACGTTGAGACCCTTACGTCAGGTCAGCTCTAAAGTCAACCAGTTTCGTACTGAATGTCTTAAAGTTGAGGAGTGAGGAGCTGAGTCTTAGTGAAAGTGACTTGGCCATTTGTATATATTCTGATCCTGATTATCATCTCATCTTGACCTTGATTTTTACCTTACTATAACTGGGTCCACTCATAACATACCATATGACTTAGTTTTTATTATCTTTGATGGACTTGGCTGTAACTTAAATGGGTCCATATAAAGGGTTTGGATCAAGAGATAATTGAGTATTAAAACTTCTTCTCATCCCATATAACTCACAATGCACTGCGATTAAGATTCAATTCTTAAATTTTAATCACTTAGAGCATCCATAATCGGTATTATAATGTTCATTCAACTCAATTATATCTATTTGTATAAATATAATTGAGTTGAATTAATATAATTTTTAAAATGATAATTATTAAATAAATTTAGTACTATGCATGTTCATCTGATGCAAAAAACGTGATGAGGCCCACGCCATCACCTTTTTTTTTTTGCATCAATAGTTGAAATTCTTATAAATCAGGTATATAATAACTTTTTTATTTTATTTTTTTATTTAAACAATCGGTTAAGCTAATAAAAAAATAAACAAGAAAATTAAAAAATTAAAAAAGTTTCGCTGGACGTGCAGTAGGGACCAAGTAATTAATGTGAACAACCGACTTTTAGTTTGAATGCGATGTTGTGCTTCCACACTAATATATGCCATTTGTCACGAACGGTAATGCTAAAAGTTTGATCTGTCGAGAAGAACAAGCACACACTGGGGCTGGGTGTTGGGAATCCAGCGGCACCGGCCAGTTCATGTACTTCTCTGTACAAGTCAATTGATATTTTTCTTCTAATATAATTAATTGATGAATCGGTGAGTTGGATGGACAATGCTTTTGTGCCCTGTGACTGTTTTGTCCACCCTCTGCGCGTGTGGTTGACTGAAGAAAGCATGGCGCCGTGCCGTTTGAGCTTGTGGTATCAAGTCCCCTTCTTCATTGACTTTGCATGCCTAACAATTTTAATACTTTCATAATCTAATTGATTAGTAAATGATGTTTTTTTTTTTTTTGTCAATAAGAACACAATCTTAATTTCTAAATACGATCATCAATTTTATGTAAATATTAAGTAGGTTGACGGATAACTCATATTTAAATAAGGTCAATGCGATAGATGGTATGAAAAAAAAATCTATTAAGATTCTTCGTAATAAAATTTTGTTATAATTTTATATAATAAATTTTTTTTTACGATTTTTCATAGCAGAATTCTGTTGTGATTTTTCATAATAAAATTTTGTTATGATTTTACCGGGTCTGGGGTTTGTGCATTATTTATAGGAGTCATTGTAAATCTATTGTATAACAAACAATTACAAGAATCATGTAATATAATTTTCTTGTGTAGATAAAATTCTAATAAAACTTCAATCATTTTTGTGGAGTAGGTACGTCACCGAAGCATGGTAACTCTTCTTCTTTCTCTTCTTCTTCTCATTCATCGTGTTTGCTCTCCTTTTGTGCGTCTTTATCTTGTTGCTCTGTGCGATCTTTTTTCTCTCTCCCTCTTCTTCCGCTTTTTAGAGGTTGAGAGGTGTTGTCCTCTCTTTACACAACAATTGATGTCAGAGCTACAGGTTGTTTGGTGGATTTCTTCAACATGTCGGGGATGACTTTGCAAAGTTTGATATGGTGAAGTTTGATGGAACCGGAAATTTTGGATTATGGCAGAGAAGAGTCAAGAACTTGTTGGTGCAACAAGACATGGTGAAGCCACTAGGAGAAAGAAAACCAGAAAGCATGGAGAAATCAGATTGGGAAGAACTTTAGACGAAGACAATAGCAACAATCAGGCTTTGTGTTACGGATGACGTGATGTACCATGTCATGGACGATGATTCACTGATGGCAGTTTGGCAAAAGTTGGAAAGTCGGTACATGTTAAAGTTATTGACAAACAAGCTGTATTTTAAGCAAAAATTATTCGGGCTGAAGATGACAAAAGAACCGACCTGAGCCAACACATCAATGTATTCAATCAGCTAGTGAGCGATCTGAAGTGGGTTGATGTGAAGATTGAAGATGAAGATAAAGCGCTGATGTTGTTGAATTCTCTACCTTCATCTCCTACGTACGAGAATTTGGTTACTACTTTAATGTGGGGTAAAGAAACTCTTAAGTTGGAGGAGATCACAAGTACTTTGCTAGGTTTCACCAAAGGAAGAAAACAAGCGATAAAGTTTCTTAGGGAGAAGAACTTGTGGTAAATAGCAACTAAGAGCTTGGTAGGAGTAAATCTCGACATGGATCGGGTAACAACAACAAGGCTCGTTCTAAATCGAGAAGGAAGAAGGTGATCACGTGCTACAAATGTGGAGGCAATGGTCATATCAAGGGAGATTGTTCAGAAATAAAGAAATATGTTGTAGAGAACAAAGATAGTTCGATAAAGTTTGCAAACATAGTTGAAGAAGAAAATTCAGAGAGCGGTGATGGAGATATGCTATCAGTTATGTCAAGTTCAGAGCAGTTGACGGATGCATGCATGGATTTTAGACTCTGTATGTTCATATCACATGACTCCAAACAAGGATTGGTTTGACACCTATAGGGCAGTGGATTCTGATTTAGTGTTGATGGGAAACGATGCGTCATGCAAAATTATCAGCATAGGGAACGTCAGAATCAAGATGTTTGATGGTGTGATTAGAACTTTATATGATGTCAGAAATATAGCAGAGCTAAGGAATAACTTGATTTCACTAGGCTCACTGGATGATATTGGTTGCAATTATAAATCAGTAAGTGAGGCGATGAAAGTCAGTAAATGAGCTCTGACGGTAATGAAAGGAAAAAAGGTAGCAGGAAACATCTACAAGTTGATAGAGACTATAGTTGTAGGTGGAACCGCCTTAGTGGAGTTTGAATCAGACGGTACTGTCTTGTGGCATATGTGGCTAGGGCATATGAGTGAATGTGGGATGCTAGAACTTCACAAGAGAGATTTGTTAAAGGGTGTCAAAACGTGCAAGCTTGAATTCTGTAAATTTTGTGTTCTTGGGAAACATAACAAAGTGTAATTCATGACGACAGTAAATAAGACAGAGGGGATTCTGGACTACATACATACGAATATCTGGGGATCAACTAGTGTAGCATCACGTGGAGGGCACTTGTATTTTGTGAGTTTTACTGATGATTTATCACGAAAGGTCTGTGTATACTTTATGCGTCACAAGTCAGAAACTTTTACAAAGTTTAAATTATGAAAAACTGAAGTAGAGAACTTGATCGGAAGAAAGATCAAATGCCTTAGGTTAGACAATGAGAATGGGTACACAGATTCAAAGTTTCAGGAATTTTGTGAGCAGCATGGGATAATGAGACATTTCTTGGTTCGCAGGATACCTCAGCAGAACGGGGTAGCGAAAAGGTTGAACAGGACAATCATTGAGAAGACAGGATGTCTCAAGCTGAATACAGAGCTTGCAAAGATTTTTTGGGTGGAAACATTTAACATGACATGTTATCTTATTAATAAATCACCAAGGGCAACACTAGAAGGCAAAGTATCAGAGGAAGTATGGTCAGAGAATAAAGTAAATTACTCTCATCTTTGAATCTTTGGATGTCCAACCTATATGCACATATCTAGTGAGGAAAGATCAAAGTTGAATGAGAAGTCAAAACAGTGCATATTTCTGGGATATCAGAAAGGAGTTAAAAGCTTCAAGCTTTGGGATCCTAAGGCAAACAAGGTGGTGATCAGCAGAGATGTGGTGTTTGACGAGAAAGTTATGTTACAACGTACTCAGGAAGAAGGAAAGGAAACACCAAAGAGCAATATGAAGAAAGATATTGTGCAGGTGGAGCTAGAGACTCATGGCTCTAATGATTCTAGCTCAAAGCACATGGAGCATCGTACTATAGCTGGTGGCAGAATGAGACAAGTCGTAAAACCACCCACCAGATACGGATTCGAAGACTTGGTATCTTATGCGCTTATTACTAGTAGTGGAGACCCTACATCTTTTCACGAGACGATACATGACTCTGAGAAGGACAGGTGGACGAGTGCTATGACAGAGGAGATGAAGTCGTTGCATAAGAACCAAACATGGGATCTAGTGGAACTTCCTGAAGGAGAGAAAGTTATAGGGTGCAAGTGAATATTCAAGAAGAAAGAAGCTATGTCAGAGGGAGAAGAAGTGAAGTTCAAGGCTCTGTTAGTAGCAAAGGGGTATTCACAGAGAAAGGGGAATAACTGTGAAATTTTTTTCTCTCCGGTGGTAAGACATACGCCAATTAGAGTGGTGTTGGCTTTAGTGACACATCACGATTTGCAGCTTAAGCAAATGGATGTGAAGACGACATTTTTTCATGAAAATTTGGAAGAGCAGATTTTTTATGTCATAATGCGAGGGATTTAGTCAGACCGGGTAAGAGCGGTTGGTTTGCAAGTTGAAGAAATCATTCTATGAGTTGAAACAATCTTCTAGGTAATGGTACAAACATTTTGCTTCATACATGATTCAAAACGGCTATAGGAGATGTGATTATGACTGCTGTATATATGTGAAGAGCCTTGAAGATAAATCACTGGTTTTCTAACTACTATACGTAGATGACATGCTTATTGTTGCGAAGAAGATAAAAGAGGTTGACAAATTAAAGAGGCTACTGAGCAAGGAATTTGACATGAAAGATTTGAGAGAGACCAAGAAGATTCTTGGGATGGAGATTCATAGGGATAGAGCTGCAGGGAGATTATGGTTGTCTCAATGTAGCTATGTGAAGAAGGTGCTGGATAGGTTCAACATGAAGAATGCAAAGTCGATAAGCACACCCCTGGCGCATCACTTTTAGTTATCCAGTACACAGTGTCAAAGACGGAAGACGAGATCTAAGAAATGTCAAAGGTTCCTTATGCCAGTGCAGTTGGTTGTCTGATGTATGCCATGACTTGTACGAGACCAAATTTGGCGCAAGCAGTTAGTATGGTAAGTAAGTTTCTCTCAAATCCTGGTCGACCACATTGGGATGCAGTGAAATAAATTTTCAGATACTTGAGAAATACAACTGATTATGACATCATGTTTAGTAGACAACCGGAAGATACTTCAGTTGCTGTGTACGTAGATGCAGACTATGTAGGAGATTTAGATAACATGAGGCCTACTACAGGATATGTGTTCAATGTGGCAGGAGGACCTATTTGTTGGAAATCTATGATACAATCTATTGTTGCATTGTCTACTACGAAGTTCGAGTACATGGCAGCAGCTGAAGCAGCGAAGGAAGCTTTATGGCTTACAGGGTTGGTCAAAGAACTGGGTGTTCAGCAATGTGGAGTCAAATTGTTATGTAATAGTCAGAGTGCTATCTATTTGGCGAAGAATCAAGTGTATCATGCGAGAACCGAGCACATTGATGTGAGGTTTCACAAGATCAGAGAGTTGATTGTTTCCGGGGAAATTCAACTTTAGAAGGTTCATACTACAGACAATGTTGTAGATATGTTGACAAAGTCAGTGACCACAGAAAAGTTTAAGCATTGCTTGAACTTGATTCATATCTTTAGATGCTAGAGAAAGAAAGCTCAGACCCAGGAATCCAGGTGGAGTTTTATTCAGATACTTATGTTTTCGAAGGGGTGAATATTCGTCAAGGTGAAGATTGTTGGCGGGTGACTCATATTTGGATGAGGTCAATGCGATGGATGTTATGAAAGAAAAATCTGTTAAGATTTTTCGTACTAAAATTCTGTTACGATTTTATATAACAGAATTTTATTACGGGTTTTCATAACAGAATTCTCTTGCGATTTTTCATAACAAAATTCTGTTATGATTTTACCAGATATTGGGTTTGTGCATTATTTATAGGGGTCATTGTAAACCTATTGTATAACAAACAATCATAAGAATCATAAATATGATTCTCTTATGTAGAGAAAATTCTAATAAAGTTTTGGCCGCTTTTGTGGAGTAGGCACGTCGTCGAACCATGATAACTCTTATTCTTTCTCTTCTTCTTCTCCCTCGTTGATCCCGTCCAGAAGCTGAGTCAAATGAAGCGGTCGCGGTGTCGTCGGTGTTGACGGAAAGTCGTCGAACCTCCTAGATGACCTGGCAGCACGCGGGAAAAGGTTCCCACGAACGGCTGACGACGAGAAGGACGAAGTTGCTGATCCTGCGCACACTCAGACGAGCCCACGAGTCGTTAGAGACCAAAAACCAAGGAAAAAGTCCCCGGGTTAGGCGACGCTCAAGTCAGGTACTTTTTCCCCAGAAGTCCAGAGAAAGGACGAAAAGTAAAGATGAGTAAGAAATGACGAGTGAGCGTACCTACATAAGGGACAAAGCATCCCTTTTTATACTGCAACGGATGTTTCTGTGGTCTAGCAGGTGTCAGAGAATGTCGGCTGTCAGGCTTTGTCTGACGGTGAATGACACGTGGCGCCTCCTCATAGGCCGGCGACATAACCAAAGGGGTAATAAGCCCCGACCGTTAGCATATTCCCTGACACACTGATTATTCTCTGACAGGCAGTTACGATTCCCTTGCTTGCTTGTCCTGTAGTGCCTGGCATCCTCCGCTCGTGATTGCTACACTGGGCCTTTACACTTGCTAACCCCTCTCTGATATCTTGCTAACCCCGATCTGACATCGCCTCCAGGCCTGTGCTTCTAACATTGTCCTATGCATCTCCTATTGCAAACCTCGACCGGTCTTCTCCTATTGTAGACCCCAACCGGTCTTGCTTCTTATTGGCATTACGTGTCGCGCCCTATATACCTTAGTCCGGTTCTGTTTATCCCTACTTCCAAGTTGTACGTCTGACTTCGTCTATCCCGACCTGTATGCCTGCCTCCAACTTTGCTTATCTTGGACCATGAGGATATAAGTCCCCAGGGCGTAGCACAGATGGGGAGTGCATGGTTCTGTGGCTAAAAGGTCCAGGGGTCGATCCCCGGGGTGTCACTGCCTAGGGTTAACGTCTCCGCTATGCACTTTCCACCTGTGTACCTGCATTTACCTCCCTCCATATCCGTGGGACCGGCTCTAGGGGGGCCGCTGATGTGGCGGTTCCACATTTTTTGGACCATGAGGATATAAACCCTGACCTGTAGCCTTGGCTAACATATCCCGACCTGTACGTTTTATTGATCTACGTATCCTGATCCATAAGGCTATAGATCTTAACCTGTGTGCATCGGTTTGCTTCCGCTAATCTTGAGTTCCGACCTGTACTCTGTGATCCCTTTATCCCATGCCGTGAGGATGTAAGTCTCATCCTGTAAGCCAGGTCTGTAAATCGACATGCTTCTGTCCTCTGTCATCCATGGCTTGTACGTTCCGACCTGTATGTCAGGTTTGTATTCCGACTTGCTTCTGCCTGCTGTTATCCATGGCTTGTACGTCCCGACTTGTACGTCCCGACTTGTACGCCAGGTCTGTATTCCGACCTGAGGCATTTCCTTCCGCGCCTTTACCTGACTCGTGGGCCCAATCCTTAGCTGTACCTGGCCTGTGGGCCCTGCCTTTGACTGCTATCGAGGCTGGATCTTGCCCAACTCGCAATCCTATCCTTTGACTGCCCGTCAACTAAGACTTTGACCATGGCCACGCAAGCTTGACTTCTGACTTCCATGGGGGCTAGACTTCTGACCTCCACGTAAGCTTGACTTATGACCTCCACGGGGGTTGGACTTCTGACCTCTACGTAAACTTGACTTCTGACTATCATGTGGTTTTGACTCCTAACCACATCATCTTACTGACCCCACGATCATGCACCGTATCACTCGTATTTACTCTCTTGTTGTACATCTTTGTCTTATTATTCTGCACAATTTCTTTTCTCTCTCCCTCTTTTTCTACGCTTTAGAGGTTGAGAGGTATTGTCCTCTTTTTATGAAATAAAGTAGAATTCAAGCACTGCGCTACAAGCTACTAATTCTTGATACATGATCAATGGAAGCGGTGGTGGTCTGGCCATGGCCAGAAGGAAGCAGAGACTGCAGAGTGGTGGTCTTCCATGCTGCACGGCAAGTTGCTGAAGGTTCCCTCGGCGCTGCATGCCCCCGTGCTCGGCCTTGGGGCGCTGTGCCTCCATCTCCGCCGGCCTAATCGACGCCAAGAAAGGAAGGACCTGGTGAGGCTGCAAGGAGGCGCTCGCCATGCCCAAGTTGATCTCGGAGCTGTTCTCGCTGCACGAGCCTTCTGAGCGCCGTGATCTGCATGAACTTCGTGATCACTGATCAGATCGTACGTGTTCGATCGATCGGAATGGATGAGCAGTGATATGTATGTATACCTCAGTTTGGAGCTTGTCGTTGTGCGCCTGCAGGGCCTCGTTCTCGGATTTCCCGGCCTCAAGCTGTCTCTTGAGCTCATCGTAGTCTTTCTCCAATTGCTTGGTCAAGGCCATGGCCAGCAGGCCAGGCCAACAAGAGAAGGTTCAGGTTTAGCCTTTAGGTTAGGCAGCGTGCTTAATGCCATAGGCGGCATGCATGCTCGACATCTTTCTCTGGAGCGGGGGCGGACTCCATATCTTTTGTTTTCTTCTTCCTCCTCCTCCCACCAATGGGCTGTCGACAGCAAATACTCCAAATTAATTGTTTACTTCTGAATTCTGCTGCGTGGAGGTGAAACTGAAATGCTGATAACGTACAGAACTGTGTGTGTGCAGGTGGTAACTGCTAAACTAAACTCAGATTAGCTATCGAGGTTCGTAAGAAGGAGTGGATCGAGGAGGGAAATGGGGCTGAGATTCATGGACAGACAGACAAAACAAGTTTTTAAGAGAGATGACCCTCCAAGAGAAAGGGAGCAGGGAGGAATCATTCTGATACGTCAAATTTTGATTTAAAATTTTATACGACAACACTTCGTATTTTAATCATTATAATGCTTCAAAAAGGACCTTCTAATGCCCATACAACTATTGTGAGCCTTGTTCTATCGCAATCATCAGGGGTGCACACTTCGGCTATTAGTTGAGTTATAAATGAATCCAACGAAAATTAAATAAATCAGTTTAAATAACTTATTAAATTAAATAAATAAGCCCGAATATGCAATGCATATGTTCATAAATTATATTTGTATGTAATGTTCTTGGAGCATGTTCATAAACAAAGTGTATATATTCCTCAATAAAATTCTTGTCAGTATATTAAATGATTTTTTTTTTTTTAAATGAACAAATAAATTTATATTATTCAATTTAATAATTAACAAATTTAAATTGAGAGTTCGATAACATCTAAATAAATCAAATTCAAGTCAAACTTAATTAAACTCTAGTTTATAAAAAAATAAAACTGAGCTTGAATAATCATTTCAACAATTTAATTTATTATAGACTTGACTACCTCATCAAATAAGTTTAAATACCATAAAAATGGGCAAGTTTACAACCTTAACTATTGGAGATTGCTTTCTTCTACCTTAATGTGATATTATTCAAGTTTCACATAATTTTTCTGAAGTTTGGTGCAACTTAAAGTTGCTGACATAGGATCTTGAGGTTACGAGTTTGAATCGTGAAAATAATCTCTTGTAAAATATAAGATAAGACTATATATAATAGATCTAATATACTTTGATCCTTCCTTGGGATCTCATACAGATGAAAGCTAAGCTTTTTTTTTTTGATAAATAATATTTTTCTTAATTTGTCTATCACATAAATTTAGTCCCATTTAAGATTCAAATCATAATTTCTTTGAGTGTTTTACCATTGTACTTAAACTTTCATGCTTTAGTGTTGCATTTGGTGGAAAGCTCGGAGGCAAGTCTTTGTTTTATCCAGATATTCAGTTCTTTAAACCAATTAATTCTGAAAATAACCGATTCATTCTCATGAAAATTTTCCATCCATCATGCACTAGGATAAATCCAAAAATATAGATAGGTCATGACAAACGATCCAATATCACAAGTGATTTGAATACCGTGGACGTATGAGGTACCTTGCATGAGTTTCAAACCTTCTTTGCATGAAAATCCATACTACCTCTTATCATCATGCCGTGTCCTAGAGGGCTCTCAGAGGCAAGTCTTCTTTACCCAATATAAGTGAAGATCGAAATGACCATCAGTAAAATAAATTGTTTGTCCCTCCTTCATCTTCATAGGACTTCTTTACATAATAGAAGTGATGATCCGAATGATGATCGATAAAATCGATTGTAGTAGCATATTTAACTACAAATATACATACAACTCTTTTTAAAGAATCAAACGACAAGCATCAAAGTAAATTAGTGTCTTATGAGAAGAATAGTAGCATCAAGTTGATCGGTTAGACTTGTCTATATGACTTATGAGACTTTTATAGACACTAAATAACACACCAAATTAATAAATTTAAATAGCGACCCTCATTGATCAATGAACTATTCTTTGAACTTAATGGTTTTAACAATCGATTTCAAGATGCACCTGTCAAGTGGAAAATACTTTTGTGCAATAATTGAGCCTATAAATGAATATGCATAATATTCTTGTGACTTTCCGACTCAATAATCCACAGTGAAGCAATAAAAAAAATCATTAATATAAATAAAACTAAAAAAAATACAATATGATCCAAATATATAAATTGATCGTTGACGCAAATTGATTTATTTACAAAGATAATTTATTTTAAAAACTATTAATAAATTTTATATCATATAATTTATTATTTAGAATACTTCTTCTATTCTTTTAAACAAAAATAATTACTTTTATTGCCACGTGTATACAGTAAGTGGGCATTAAGATAAATTTATTTTCCCTTTTTCAAAAAATCTAAAAGCAAGCCAGTCGGAAGGCAACGGAGATCTTGAATCATCGACAATCTATCTTATGTGTTGTAATCCCAACCGTCCAATTCGTCTGAATCATTTATTAAGCTCATGATTAGGCGACCGGCCACTATTTTTATCGCCGGTTCCTAATTCACTAGGGTTTGTAAAAGTTTGATTAAACTTTTAAAAAATTAATTATTTCGAATAATTCGGTTGAGTTTTATTTTAAAACTCCTAATTAAATTGAATAAATAAAAATTTAACATTGGTGTATACTCATTTTTTTAAAATCAACATAAAAAATCAATAATCGTGGTGCTATTTTAAAAAACTCAGTACCATTTTACCAACACCAGGATGGTGGGTGATGTTTTCAAATTAATTTAGTTAATTTGGTTAAAAATTAAATTAATTGATATTTTATATATTTGATTTGTTTGATTTTTATTATTAAGATTGGTCGGTTTATTTTTTATTTATTTAAAGTTTGATTTTGAACTGATTACTAAGCTCTAAGTTTAGCATCCGCCATTGGAATACTAATTTTCTAATGTGTACCACTGAAATACCATAATTAGACTGATTTTTTTTAATTATTATTAAATTTTAATTTACTCGATTTAACTAAATGATAAATTTAAAATTAATCAGATTATATAAAATAGTCATTTTTTTTCGCTAACATTCTCCACCGTGAAGGTTGACGAATGACGAATGCAGCATTGAAGGCGACATTGAAGACAATGTCAGTGCTGAATGTGACGACGAATGTAAATGTAAAAATGATGAGGGTGGAAGTGAGGACGACCATCGAGGGTGGTTGGGGGACGGTTTTTACAAAATTTAATTAAAAAAAAAAAATCAATATTTCAGATATTTGATTTGGTTTTGATTTTAAAAATTCTAATTTAATTAAACTGAATAAATAAAAAATTAATATCATTGTAATACTAATTTTTAAAAATTAGTATCACATTGATACTTAATTTTGAAAATCAACACAAAAGGTAGCTATGATCTTATGAAAAGAATCAGTACCATGGTAATGGGTGCTAGACTCTTCAAATTAATTTAGACAAAAATTCAATTAACCGATATTTTATCGATTCAATATATTTGATTTTTTTTTTAAAAAAAAGTTGATCTGTTCAATTAGTTTGAAAAAAAAAAATTATTTGTTTAATTTTATTTTAATTGGTTTGGTCAGTTCGATTTTGAACCGATTGCTCAACTCTATAATTCATCGTCCTCCAACTAACTCAGTGAGCAACTTCTTGTTGGAAATTTGAATGGAAAGTATAGATGAAGGAGATACCTTTGTGTATGACTTTTAGTCTCACTTTGAGAGTTTCATAACTAGTTGATTAGTTTATATTGATTCACAAGATTGTAGTTGTGAACAAATGTATGGGGAGAGGTTCTCTCTCATACATGAGTGCACAGGGGTGCAAATCTAGGGATCGGCTCGGGTTTGTACTGAACTAAGTTGAATCGTATGCTAGCATGACTTACAGGAGCAAAATTTGCCTAAGCAAATGAATCAACATTTTGTCACCCAAATATTTTTACTTGTTGCTCAAATGTAACAGATAATTGATGATTAATGAATAATCTGTAGCCTCTAAATGTTTGAGCTAGACGAGTTACCGGGCCGTCAATGACTTTAAATTCGGCCATTGAATACTGTAAGCGTTTAAAAAAATGATGAACTAAGTACCATCGTGTTGGTGCAGTTGACATCAATGATCAAACTTAAGTTTTGATGAATGATAAATGGATTAAAGTTAGGTATTGTGTGATCTAATCTTTCTACCAAATGTGCATAACTTGATTGGCCTGACACCAAGCTGAAATTTAACTAGGTCTGAAGGACCTGATAGTTTGTGTAGAAGTCTAGATAGGTCAAGAGGTGGAAAGTCAGGCTGGGTCTATGGGACCTGACAGCTGGCTGAAATCCAATTGAGTCTGTGAACCTGACAACTGACGGGAAAACTTGGTGGATCAAAGTAGAGTCAAGTGATTCTGCATGGTAAGTAAAGTAAGGCACTGAATGACAGTATTCCAGTGAGGACGAGTCCCAATTAGGGACTTTAGGCGCAGGTTTGGTTTAGGTTCATTTGGGAAACCTAGACTAAAACCATGACTAGATCCTAGTCTCGGTAAGACATGATCTAATTAACAATACTTATATAAATTGTGTTAACTTTGTTTTGAAGATTAAATAATTTCCTGTTAGCCTAACACATTTTTACAGGAGCAAAAATTAAGTTAAGCCTCTGATGAACAGTGTCTGAGATGTCTCGAAGGGTCTTGGAGGTACCTTAGAGCAGTGCAGAGGCGCCCTGGATCCAGCGGAGGCACCCTCACATGGATAGACTTTAAGGATGAAGATTCATTGTGGAGAGGCACCTTGGAGAGCACTGGAGGTGCCTCAGAGAGCTTCAGAGGCGCCTTGGAGAGCTTGGAAGGCACGCTCAAGTGGATAAAAACTGTAGTACATGCTCTTTGTTGGTACCCCAAGGTTATTTTGATGTGATCAAATAAGTTAGGTTACGTCCTGTTGTGTTTAATCTTGTGTCTAAGTGTACAGAAACTTTGGAGCACAGGGCGTCGAGCAAAAGATGCAGCTAGCGAGAAGGGCGGCACGGGAAAGAGCCGACGGTATCAGTGTGTCCGAGGGACGAGGAGCTGCGGAATAGTACGCGGGCGGACTAGAAGGAGGCATGTGGCGTTTCCGAGGGACGAGAAGCCAGAAGCGGAAGCTTGCTCGAGAAGGCCGGAAGTTGGGTTCGGGTGAGCCCTATTCCAGATGGTCGAGATCACCCAAGCAAGAGGAACCGGAGCGGAAGACCCGGACTGAGGCGAGTAAAACTGGAGTGGAAGGTATGGACTGAAAAAGTCAACGGGGTTAACTTTCCAGGTCCGGGCGCCCGAAACCCTTCCAGGCGCCTGGAATCGAACTTCATCTAGATCATGTTTGACCATGATCTGTTGCAAAGAGGATAAAATTTTATTCCCTTCCAAGCGCCTGGAACCCTTCCAGGCGCCCCGAGCAAGGCTATATAAGCAGCCTTGCTCCCAAAGCTTTAAAACAACAAGAAAGATCAATACAACACTTGTACACACTTCATTTTCTGTTTAGCTTTCTGTTTTTGAGCATTCACTGCTGTAAAGAGACTTCTCCGTCTGAAGGAGAATTGTTAGTGCACTTTTTCGTCTTGGATTAACAACCTCCTCGGTTGTAACCAAGTAAATCCGCTGAGTCTCTGTCTTTTAGTTTCTTAATTATTTTTATATGCAAGTGTTCTTTTAATAAAGTTATTTGTCTGAGAAAGGTTATTTTATTTAGTTTGTACAGGGGCTATTCATTCCCTCTAGCCAGTAGCCAAGGGTCCTAACACTCCTTATCGCGATCAAAGTTGAAGGGATCAGTTTTGCGATTGGAGGCACCTTCAAGGGGATTGGAGGCACCCTCAACACTACTTAAAAGGAGAGCTCGACCAGTCATTGAAATACAACACTTCTACGTGATCCTTTAACATTTTGGCTGCTCCAACTTCGTCCTCCCACTGTGTTGCGACGCTGCTACGCCTACTACTGCTGAGAAGCCATTCGACACCGAGCTCGATCCGATAAGCTTCAAGTGTTGGGTAATAATTTCTTTTAAGCACTTAATTATTGCATAAAGGAAGTATAGATTGTTACATTTGTCCTTGATTCATTATTGTACTTGATTCCCTCTTCCGGTGGTTCTGGAAGAGGTCTATAGTGGATTACTTGTCAATACGGTCTGAAGGATTGTGGGTCTTGGAGTAGGAGTCACCGAAAACTCCGAATCAATTAACTTCTCGAGTTCTTGTTCATGTTTTTATTTTTGTGCCGTGTTATTCCGCTACGTACTTGTTTTATAAATAAAAAAAGATAGATTTCTAAAATCACTTGATTCACCCTTTCTCTCACGTGCGTAACGATCCTACGCATTGAACCTAGCATGATCGGCCTGTCCCACGGAAGTTTTCCACCGACCACCTGGGTAAATCGGGGAAGTCCATATGAAGGCCCATCTTGACAACCATCATTCTCAGGCCCACTACCCATTAAGGAGAAAAATTTCTAATAATACGTCGTAACTAAGTCTTGAATTCTACATCCCTAATATATCACTGGAGGGCCTCACGATACACCTTGCCTCGGGGCCTATATTAAATGATTAACCATATAACATCGAACTTGGAGTGATCGGTCTGACCCCACGAAAGTTTTTCACCGATTACGTGTCTAAGCTTCTATATAAGGAGGTTGTGACCATCGTCGTTACCCAAATCTTCTCTCCACAGTGCATTTTCGCTCGACGATTTTTCGGTGGTAGCAATTAGGTACCTTTTAATTTTTCATGAGCAACCAATGCTTGGTTATGTATGTGGTTCTACTGTTATATCCTAGAAAACGAATGTCCATCATAACCTCAAAGCACAGCCGGAATAAGCACTCGACACTTGATAGCGCATTCGACAGTTGGTAGTCAGGAATAAGCACTCGACACTTGACAGTGCATTTGACATTCAACACTCGACACTCGGCTATACAAGGCAGCTCAACTTTCAGTCATCTAAGTCATCCCAAGCAACTTCTCCTCCCCTACTTGATAGTATGAAATTATCATTTTAGATCACTCAACAAATAAGTCTGAATTTAACTTTTTATAAATTCAGAATACTTTCCTTCTGTCTCTAGTAAGATTGTCCAATACTTCTTTCTTGCTATCTCTGTCGATCTCCGCCTGCTGCTTGATGAGGTACTAATCACAGTCAGCACCCCCTCTGTGACACTGAACGAATTCTAGAGGCAAGGGGAAGGGTACTATCGACGAGTAGGGGGATCAATCAGACAACAAATTCGAGGTGAGTTGGTAGGAAACCTCCCAATCTTATGCCTCTTTCCATCTTATGAATTGATTCTCCTTCTTCTTCATTTGGGAGGATAATGGAGGTTCTATTGAGCTTGGTTCCATCATGGTATTATTCTTGGTGATCTAATGACTTCAAGGTGGCAAAAAGCAAATACGCTCGCCCCTTGCGCCCCTAGCGCGCCCGCTAACTCGTCCCAGGGCTAACACGGAGAAGGTAAATCACATACGGGCGACTACTAGTCTTTGGAATAGTGACTAGCATATAAGAGTGACATTTACCTCGACTTTGTCGAGATTTAAATCCCAAACTTCATTATGGCA
Source organism: Zingiber officinale (assembly GCF_018446385.1). Classification (NCBI taxonomy): domain Eukaryota; kingdom Viridiplantae; phylum Streptophyta; class Magnoliopsida; order Zingiberales; family Zingiberaceae; genus Zingiber; species Zingiber officinale. The sequence continues at coordinate 138,689,489 of NC_055993.1, forward strand.
ACATATCATGTGCTAGCTACTAGACTGTCCCGAGGGAACGTGATCTAATGACTTCAAGCATCTTGAATGAGTTTCAAGATTACCGATTAGGTTCTTTGCATATTTCTCTTCGGCAGATTTGATGATTCATTGCTTAAGTTTGGTGGAACCAGTAAATTTTTTTAAATTTTAGGCCTAGCTGTATATGTTTAAAGCTCAGTTCATTTTGAGGTAATTATTAAATCGAGCTCAATTCAATTTAGAGGCCTAAGTTATTAATGTCTAGATTAGATTTTTAATCATTGTTTGACAAAGTATTAAGCAACCGACTGAAATTATTCACAGAAGAAGTGGCGCACCACGCATAGATGGGACCCGACAAGAACAATTTTGGAAAAGTTTGAAGAAACGAAAATTACTCTAGATTTGTGTTTCGAAATTATTTATACATAATAGTGTAATCAATTATATAGATTACATTTTTTAAATATTATGTGAATATATTAAGATTTTTATTTTCTAGGGTTGAAATTGAACATTAGGGATTTTAAGTTTTCTAATATTTAGGGTTAAAAATGTAATTGAACTTAGTATCTAGTTTACATTTGTTCAAAGAAGATAAATTTTGGAACTTTTTTAGGGTTGAAATTGAAAATGTAGGATTGAAAACTTTTATCTTCGTATTTGAAAATGTACACAAATTTGTTCACTTCCCACTTGTTCAAAGTGCATTTTCTAAAAAATTATTTTTTAAAAATGATTTTACTTGTCATTTTATATTTATAATTGTGCTGAACTTTTTTTAATTGAACTTATATGGTAAAAAAAGTAAAGAATTTATAATTTGATTTGAATTAGCTTAAATAAATTAAACTTATACAATTTATTTTGATTATAGGTGAAATATTACAATGAAGAATAAAAATCTTTGATTTCTTAGAAAGAGGAATGATAAATCAACAAGTGATTTAAATGAGCTAAATAATAGCATCAACTAAAAGACCAAAACATGGAAATGAGATTTTTGACGAACCGCTTCCGAGTAATAATTTGTAAGAGCCTATCATTCACATCCCAATTTTATAACATCCCATTAAACTACAAGATAAGGTAAGAAGAGCATATATTGATAAAGGGCCAATTCAACTTATATAGGATTATCCTTTTAAAATTTCAATTTTCTTAGTTTCAAAAATATCCATGGCTTGAATTTTCTATTAAGAAGGAAAATGCATTCTACTTCCCTTGCTATGTTTTTGACACTAATTCAGCACAATTTGACACATTTACTGTCAAGGGATTTAAAAATTAAAAAAGAGTTTATTGTAAAAATTGTCCACTCAAGAGACATAAAGGAGATAGAAATTCAAGAGATAGCTTTGTAATGTGAAAATGGGGAGATTTGAAAAATCTTGATCAACATATTGATAGACAGGGCTGACTTTAGGCATAGGCTACTAAGGCCTATGCCTAGGGCCCGAATTTTATTAGGGTCCATTTTATATATATATATATATATATATGAGAGAGAGAATAGAAAAAAGATATTAAAAGATTTTCAACATGATATCATGGATTTCCAATAGATTTTAATTTGTTATGTTCCAATGGATTTATCAAAATTTTACCTTTCTTTTTATCCCTCTTATTTATAGAAACCCTACCTTTCCATTAGATTTCTCTTGCTACTTTCCTTTTGACCCTTTTGTTTTTCCCATGTATGATTAAATTTAGTTGTAATGAGATTTTTTTTTACTAAATTGATGACTCAATCAATACATTGTGCTCTTTTTGCTAGAAGGGAGTCATTTGTTAATTATTACTAGATAAAGAAATCAAAGAATGCAAAGATTCCTTTTACAGAGAATGCAAGATTATTAAAAAAAAAAAAAAAAAAAAGATAGATGATTTTAAAAAGGGAAGGGAAAAAGTTATAATTGTTATTATTTTTTAAAAAATAAATTTAATTTTGAAATGTATTGAGAGGCTTTATAGAATGATTGAATAGTAATTAAGTCATTGTTATTTTTTTCCTCTTATTTATAAAAATGGATCTAAAAGAATTTTTATTATATTTGTACAGTAAGAGTTAAATTTCGAAGTATCATTATATTAAAATTGCAAGATATAAATTAAATTTTTATTCCTTTAATTTTAAACATTTTTATTTTACTAAATTAGTAGGGACTTATATATATATATATATATATATATATATATATATATATATATATATATATATATATATATATATATATATATATATATATATTTATTATTATTATTATTATTATTATTTGAATATAAATATGTTTACTAAAAAATTTATTATTGTCTGTCTCAAGTTTGAATGAAAAAAGATGAGAGCTTTTTTTTTAAAACGATATCAAAGCCTTAATATTTTTCCACCTAGGGCCTCAACTAGGCTTGAGTCAACCCTTTTGATAGAAGATTAGAAAAACAATCTTATCAGTAAATTGTGATGAATCGGTTGCTGTTAAAGGTGTTCATAGAAAGTGTGAAGTTTCTTACAATGCAAGGTTATGCTTTTAGGGGTCATGATGAATCAACTGTCTCTAAAAATCGTGGAAATTATATGAAATTGGTAATTTTGTTAGGAAGCATGAATCCATAAATTGATAGTATTTAAAAAAAAACATCTAAAAATGCAAAGTGCATGCCACCGGAAATTCAAAGAGTGATTTTGAAAATTATTATTGATATTGCGAGAGATAAAATTCATGAAGAAATTGGAGAAGTCAAGTTTTGTATGCTTATTGATGAAGCAATTGATGAGTTAAGTAATGAACAAATGACTATCATTTTAAGATATGTTGATTGGGATGGGTTCATTAGAGAATGATTTTTAAAGTTGTTCATAGTGTAACATTAACTTTGAAAAAAAAGATATGCAATGTATTCAACAAATACAATTTGTTAACTGAAAATCTAAAGGGCAAGGCTAAGATGATGCAAGTAATATGCATGGGGAATGAAATGAACTCCAGACTTTATTTCTTAAAAATCTTCCACATGTTTATTATATTCATTGTTTTACTCATAGATTGTAACTTGCTATAGTTATAGTTTCTAAAGAGGTACATGATGTGCCGTGTTTCCTTTCAACATTAACTTCGACTATTAATTTTGTTAGTTCATTTACTAAACATCATTTTCAATTGAAATTTATCTGAAGAGCTGAAATCAATGATTAGATAGAATTGGGAGAAATTGGCACTGATACTCAATCTAATCAAGATTATTCTTTGGTATGAGCTGGAGCTACTCGTTGGAGTTCACATTTTAATTCTGTTAGGAGATTGATTGGTTTGTTTGGTTTAGTGAGTATACTTCTTCAAGATTTTATTGACAAAGGTCACAATAGTAACATTCGAGGAGAGTTAAAGGTTTGTACTTAGATATAAAATCATTTGACTTTTTATTTGTATTATTTTTGATGAATGAAATTTTAGAATATTAGATAAATTATGTCAGACATTACAGAAGAATGACATAGATTTTTTGAATGCTATGAATTTGATTTCTACTACTTGACTAAATATTCAATAGATCTAAGATGATAGATGGAAAAAATTTCTTTGGAGTGTGCTGAAGTTTTGTGAAAGCAATAATGTTGAGGTGCCAAACTTTGATGATTGCTACACACAAGGTACAAAACGTTCTTGCCAATAGAAAAATTGTTGGTGCAACCTTAGGTCAAGGTTGACCTGGTTGACCCGACTCGAGTTGACTTGACTCGAGTTGTATTTTGATGTTTGACTTGGGAAGATTGTCGGTGCAACCTTAGGTCAAGGTTGACCTAGTTGTGTTGCATGTTGATGTTTGACACTCGTGAGAGAGTTCTATTCTTGATATGGGACAAGAATAGATGTTTGGGAGATTATTGGTGCAACCGTAGGTCAAGGTTGACCTGGTTGACCTGATTCGGGAAAAAGTCCAAGTATGGAGACTTGGCAACGGAAAAGTCCAAGCAGGGAGCTTGGCACTGGAAAAGTCCAAGTATGGAGACTTGGCATGGAAAAGTCCAGGGAGCTTGGCACGCGAAAAGTCCAAGTATGGAGACTTGGCTGGAAAAGTCCAAGCAGGGAGCTTGGCACGGAAAAGTCCAAGTATGGAGACTTGGCATGGAAAAGTCCAAGCAGGGAGCTTGGCACGGGAAAAGTCCAAGTATGGAGACTTGGCACGGAAAAGTCCAAGTATGAAGACTTGGCACGGAGAAGTCCCGTGAGTGAAGCCGGGGAAAGTCCTAACTGGATGTTAGGCGGTTGGAAAGTCCCTGGTGAGTGAAGCTGGCGGTGGAAAGTCCTAACTGGGATGTTAGGCGGTTGGGAAGTCCGGTGAGTGAAGCCGGGAAGGAAAGTCCGGTGAGTGAAGCTGGGCAAAAGTGAAGTCAGGCAGATTGAAATCTGGTGAGTGAAGCGTGAAAATCCTAGTGAGTGAAGCTAGGTGAATGAGAAAGTCCTAACTCGGGATGTTAGGCGGTGTGAAATCGGTGAGTGAAGCCGGTGGAAAGTCCCGTGAGTGAAGCGGGCAAGGAAAATCCAGATGGATCAAGGGTGATCGGACATCGGTGTTGAGAAGTCCAAGTGAGTGAAGCTTGGCATATGGAGTCGAGAGGGCTCGGTGGCTCGTTCTCAGAACTAGGTTAGAGAGGGCACTCTAAACCGAGGAGTTGGATCGGTGCGTGGCCGATCCGGTGATCTGCGTTTGCCGATCGGTGCGGTGACCGATCGAATCGATCGATGGCTCACGGTTGCAATCTGATCGGTGCGAGACCGATCGGGAACCTCGCGAAGAAAACCGTGGATCGGTGCGGCCGATCCACCCTAACTGATCGGTGCGGACCGATCGGGAATAGATCGATGGCGTGAGGCGAAGCTCGATCGGCCTATGGACCGATCAGGAGGTTCCGATCGGTCCACGACCGATCGGGCTTCGATCGCGACACCTGATCGGTCCGGGGACCGATCGGGAGGTCCCCAGCGTTCCTGCTGATCGGTCAGACCGATCAGGGGTTCTGCAATTGCGACACAACGGTTAGTTTCTTCATTGTTTCTTCTTCGCAGGTATAAAGGATCGAGGCATCTTCCGTGCGAATAGATCTCCTTCTTCCTTCTTGCCTTTCTAAGCTGTGCTTGAGCTTTGTTGAGCTCCTCCAAAGCTTCGCGTGAGCTTCCTGGGTTCCTGCTGTTGTAGGCGTCGCGTGAAGTTGCTTCTTCACCAATCGACAAGAAAGCAAGCAATTGGTAGAGTGCGATTGTATTCATATTGTATTGCTTTTCTTCTTCTTGTACTCTTTGTTTGTTGTTGCAAGCGTTTGGCGAGGTTTCTCCACCCACAAGGAGTATATTGTATTAGCCGTTCTCGGGACTCATCCACCGACGGATTGACCGGACTCGTCCACCTTACGGACACGCCGAGGAGTAGGAGCCCTAATCTCCGAACCTCGTTACATCCTCGTGTTAAGGTTTGGTTTTCTTCTCTTTCGTTTCTTTGTATTTTCCGCTGCGACTAACCTAATTGTAGGAAGAAACGAGAGCGATTTGGGGCGGCTATTCACACCCCCTCTCTAGCCGTACGAAAGATCCTAACAAGTGGTATCAGAGCGAGGTCGCTCTTCATCGGATTCACACCCGTGGGAGCACAAGCGCTAGAGATGGATCAATTCGGAGAAGACATCACCATTCCACCCTTCTACAACGACAACTTCGCATATTGGAAGGTAAGGATGATGTATTTTCTTAGGACTAATATGTGGAATTGGTTTTGTGTACAAGAAGGGTTTACTCCTCCAATGGATAAAGAAGGAGAGCCTCTAGAGAAGAACAAGTGGACAAAGGAACAAGTCCATCAATCAACGATCAACAATGAGGTAACTAAAACAATTGAATTTTCATTACCTACTAATATTTTGCGTAAGATAGGTGAATACAACAATGCCAAGGAGTTGTGGGATAACTTGGCCAAGTACCATGAGGAGAGTTCCACTTCAAGCCATGAAGAGGAGCCTAGTGAGCCAAGTAGCTCACATCATGGAGGGAGCGAGTTGGGAGTTGAGGGCTACTCAACATCCAAGGAAGAAGAGGAAGTGAGTTCTTCTTCAAGATCGGAGCACGAAGAAGAAGCTTCTACCTCCGGGAGGGATGAAGAAGAGAACATCCATTCATCCTCAATCCTAGGTAACTCAAACACTTTAAGTTCAAGTAAATTGCATATAATGTGTTTTGAGTGTAGGGAATTTGGGCACTACAAGAGTAAGTGTCCAAAGAGGGTAAGAAAGACTCCACCGGCGCCAAAGGTCAAGGAAGCCGGAGTCCCGAAACGCAAGGGCAAGGAGCACATCGTGTGCTTCCAATGCAAGCAAAGGGGACACTATAGGAGCCATTGTCCGAGGGGGAGGCAACCTCACAAGGGCAAGAGACCGGGCACAACGATAGGGGGAGCTAAGGCAAACCCTAAGGTAACCTCTAAGGTTCATTATTGCAATTCTAATAAAACTCATGCTAGTAGTTTTGTTGCAATTGTTAATAATGATAAGCATGTTAACTTTAGGAACCAATACATGTGCTTAGGAGCTAAACATGTTAGCCTAGGTAAGGATAACACTAGAAATACCAACCCTAGGATTAACGCTTCTAAAGTTAAGGAAAACCTAGGTAGAAATCCCAAAAAGACTAGACACATGCCTAGGAATATCTCAAGAGAAAATGACAAATTAAAACTTGAGGTATTAGAGAGGAAAATCAAGTCTTGAGGTCAAGACTTGATAATTTAGAAAAGGCTCTTAAAAACATGGAGAAGTCATCTCTAGGGTTTAAGGGTCAAAAACCAAAGCCCAAGGACAAGAAAGGTTTGGGTCACAAACCTAAGTCCCAAATGGTCAAGCCCACCTATCATAATGTTCCATTCGATTATGGAACAAAACCTAGGGCTAGGAAGACCACCACCAAGGTCACAAGGAGTCACCCCTAGAGTTGATCTTGATGAGACCCAAATGACCAAGGCTTTAAAGCCTAAGAGGGTCATTAGGAGGGTTGCTAGGGAAGTCATCCCTAGTGAATTTTTAGTGAACCCAATGAGCTCAAGTAGGTATTGGGTTCCTAGGAGCATTTTCTCTACCCCATAGATGGGTTAGAGAGTGTCAACTCAATAAGAAGGGTAGTTAACCCAACTTTGAGGAAATTGACACTCAAGGAGCATTTTCAAGGTTTTGGGAACCTTTGAAAATGAAAGGATAATCTTTATCATTCACTCCTTGGAAGAGTAAAGTGTGCCAAAGTGAGAATATTTTAATCTTATTTGGCACAATTTAAGAAAACCTAGAGAAAACCATAATTGGGATTTTGGTTTCTCTTAGGGATATATGGGCAATCTAGGATTAGAATTTAAGTTAACTAAGAGATTAAGGATACTTAGATAGGTAATCTAGGTATTTTATTTGTGTTAACTTACCATGGTTGTTTGCCATATGACATGTCATGACATCATGTTTAGTTTTATCATCATTTGAAATGTCATGATAGTGCTAGGCTAGTTTATATGTCATGCTTTATTTAAGTTTTCAAACTTTATGCCATGACATCATGACATTGGCACATGTTTTTACTTATGATATCATTATATGCCATGTCATCATCTCTTGCATTATAATCAATGTAATTGATTTAAGGAAAAACACATTTTGATATTGAGATCAAATTGATGTTTAGAAAATGCATGAGAACTTAACCTAAGTTGACCTTAACCCATATCTCACATCAAATTGACTTGAATGTGGTTTGATACACTTTAGATGTGTGTGAGATATTAGGATCATGAGTTAGGATCAAGGTGCATAATTCTTGTACCTAGATGACCCTAATTCAAGAAATGGAGGATCATAGGGAAAGCTTATGTATAAGTCATGTACATTTAGCCCTAAGATTATGGTCCTAAATTCAAATGGTTTTAAAAGCATTTTAAAATTGATTTGAAAAACCTTGATGAAGCTTTCCTAGTGATAGCATTCATCATTGAACTTTGTGATACAAAGTTGAGTTAAAACTTGAACTATTTCAAAGTTTTTGAACTTTGTATCAAGATTTGAAAATGGAAACTATTTTCATAGAAAATTATTTTCCATGATAGTGTATGATATGAGGAATGTATCCTCAAAATTTCACAATTTTTGAATTTTCTGGAATTTATTAGGGGTTTCAATTTCGGAGAGGAAAATCGAAATCCCGTGATTGTCTGGATCGGTGGACCGATCCAGGAGGGCTGGATCGGTCACCGGACCGATCCAGTCTTATGGATCGGTGACCGATCCAGTGAGGTCTGATAAGCGTGCCAATGTGAAATTCACCGCATGTCCGAAATTTCGGTGAAAGTTGGTTTTAGATTTCTAAAGGTTTGAAACTCTCAAGACATTGTTGGTGCAATGGTCAAGGGAGTTGGCCTTTAGGGGAGTTTTAACTATTAGTCAAGGGAGTTGACTTTTAGGGAGTTTTACTCCTTGAGGATTAGTGATATGGGATTATCACTAAGTGGATCGTTGAGCTTAGTATCAAGGGAAAATAAGAGTTTCAATGAAAGGTATGGGACTTTCATTAGGAAGAAACTCTTGACCTTGATACCCTCCTTATTCTTTTGATGTGTGTCAAAAAGGGGAGAGTGTTCATTGGAGAATTATTGGAGAACCCAAGTTAGGTTATCGGTTTAACCTAAGCTAGGGAAAGAATGTCAAGGAAGAACATTGGAATACTTTTGATGTGTGTCAAAAGGGGAGAATTATTAGAGAACCCAAGTTAGGTTATCGGGTTAACCTAAGGGAGAATGTCTAGAGAATGTTCAAGGAAAGAACATTGGACATTGGAAGATGGTTGGAAAACCTAAGTTAGGTTATCGGGTTAACCTAACTTGATTATGGTTTTGTCAAACATCAAAAAGGGGAGATTGTTGGTGCAACCTTAGGTCAAGGTTGACCTGGTTGACCCGACTCGAGTTGACTTGACTCGAGTTGTATTTTGATGTTTGACTTGGGAAGATTGTCGGTGCAACCTTAGGTCAAGGTTGACCTAGTTGTGTTGCATGTTGATGTTTGACACTCGTGAGAGAGTTCTATTCTTGATATGGGACAAGAATAGATGTTTGGGAGATTATTGGTGCAACCGTAGGTCAAGGTTGACTGGTTGACTGATTCAGAAAAAGTCCAAGTATGGAGACTTAGCGGAAAAGTCCAGGGAGCTTGGCGCGCGAAAAGTCCAAGTATGGAGACTTGCTTTCGAAAAGTCCAAGCAGGGAGCTTGGCACGGAAAAGTCCAAGTATGGAGACTTGGAAAGGAAAACCTGAGCTTGGGGAAAAGTCCAAGTATGGAGACTTGGCAGGAAAAGTCCAAGTATGAAGACTTGGCACGGAGAAGTCCCGTGAGTGAAGCTCGGAAGAAAGTCCTAACTGGATGTTAGGCAGTTGGAAAGTCTGGTGAGTGAAGCTGGGAGTCCTAACTGGGATGTTAGGCGGTTGGGAAGTCCTGGTGAGTGAAGCAGGGAAAGTCCCGTGAGTGAAGCCAGGCAGTGAAAGTCCACGAGTGAAGCAGGTGAAATCTGGTGAGTGAAGCCGGTGAAAATCTAGTGAGTGAAGCTAGGTGAATGAGAAAGTCCTAAGTGGGATGTTAGGCGGTGTGAAATCTGGTGAGTGAAGCCGTGGAAAGTCCTGGTGAAGCCAGGCAAGGGAAAATCCAGATGGATCAAGGGTGATCGGACATCCGGTGTTGAGAAGTCCAAGTGAGTGAAGCTTGGCATATGGAGTCGGAGAGGGCTCGGTGGCTCGTTCTCCGAACTAGGTTAGAGGGCACTCTAAACAGGGAGTTGGATCGGTCCGTGACCGATCCGGATATCTGCGTTTGCCGATCGGTCGGTGACCGATCGAATCGAATCGATGGCTCGCGGTGCAATCTGATCGGTGCGGAGACCGATCGGGAACCTCGCGAAGAAAACCGTGGATCGGTGCAGACCGATCCACCCATCTGATCGGTCCGCAGACCGATCAGGAAGCGAGGGGATTGAGAAGGGGCGATCGGTCTATGGACCGATCGGGAGGTTCCTGATCGGTCCAGGCCGATCAGGGCTTGATCGCGACACCTGATCGATGCGGGACCGATCGGTGACAAACAAGCCTCATGCGCTTGGGCGATCGGTGCAGACCGATCGAGGTTCTAGCCGTTGCGACACAACGGTTTCTTCTGTTTCTTCTTCGCAGGTATAAAGGATCGAGGCATCTTCCGTGCGAATAGATCTCCTTCTTCCTTCTTGCTGTTCTAAGTGCTGCTGTGCTTGAGCTTTGTTGAGCTCCTCCAAAGCTTCGCGTGCTGGGTTCCTGCTGTTGTAGGCGTCGCGTGAAGTTGCTTCTTCACCTCCAGTCGACAAGAAAGCAAGCAATTGGTAGAGTGCGATTGTATTCATATTGTATTGCTTTTCTTACTGCTCTTGTACTCTTTGTTTGCTGTTGCAAACGTTTGTGGCGAGGTTTCTCCACCCACAAGGAGTATATTGTATTAGCCGGTTCTCCGGGGACTCATCCACCGACGGATTGACCGGACTCGTCCACCTTACGGACACGCCGAGGAGTAGGAGCCCTAATCTCCGAACCTCGTTACATCCTCGTGTTAAGGTTTGGTTTTCTTCTCTTTCGTTTCTTTGTATTTTCCGCTGCGACTAACCTAATTGTAGGAAGAAACGAGAGCGATTTGGGGCGGCTATTCACACCCCCCTCTCTAGCCGTACGAAAGATCCTAACAAAAATAATATAACAGATCACTATCATTTTGAAATAGTCAATGAAGTAATAGATTTTTAGTGGATGGTATTGAACGAGAGATTTCCAGAGGCCAAAATGGAATTTCTTACTCTCGGTAATGCTTTGAGTCCCGTTGATGGATTCAAATCATTTTTTCAGACATTTGTTCTCTTGTTGATAAGTTTTACTATCATGATTTCACTCAAGAAGAAAGAGGAGATTTGAATCAGTATAAGTTTGATGTATTGCGTCATGCACAGTTTCAAAATCTTGATTCTTTGCATCGTTTGTGCCAAACATTGGCAACAATGATGAAGTCGGTTCTCTATCCTTTGATTGATAGGTTTGACTCTTCCAGTTTCTAGAACAATTTTAGAATGAGCTTTTTTAGGCATGAAACTCATTGAGACGTCACTTTGTAATAAAATGGAAAATGGTCTTATAGTCAATACCATGGTTATTTATATAGAGGGGGATATTGCTCTAGGTATTGATATAGAACTTATCATAAACAAGTTTGTTATATTGAAAAATCACAAAGTATGGCTTAAATAAGAATTCGACATATTTCTTTAGTTTCTTTTATTTCTATTATATGAAGTTCAAATTAATGTTTAAAAGCATTCTCCCTACCAAAGAAAATATTGCTAGCTACGCTGCTAGATATTGATGTAGGATCCATAGATTATTATTATTATTTTTAATATTTTTTATTTTTTTAGTATTTAAATATTTTTGATATTTTATATATTTTTGATATTTTTTTATTTTTTTTTAATTTAATCTATTTTTATTATTGTGAGTCTGTTAATAATTTTATAGAAATTGTAAAAAAAAATGATGAACATCAAACTAGTTTATATATTAGGATTTCTTTCATTCATATCGGGTATAGAGTTTATAGCCTATATAAACACCTGTCTATTTGAGGAATCATCCTATATTATTAAAAAAACAAACTTTTTTAGCCCGTAGGATAAACACTATCCTGTTCAACGTTAGATACACACTTCCAATATTGGTTATACAATTATTTAGGATTGGGAAGGATTTGACTATAGTCGTCTCAGTTCATTTGGACTTTGTTAATTGTTTTGTTGTTTTTTCTTCTTCTTACAATTTCATTACTCAGCGAGATTCTCCGCAACAATTTAGGGGTGAACATTCGATTAATTCGGTTAATTTTGTATAAATTTTTTTTTTATTTTTTAAACAAATTCAGTTAATTCAGTGTTAACCGAAATAACTAATTTTTAATTTGATTCGGCTAATTTAATTTTAGTAAAAATTTTGATTTGATTCAGTTAACCAATATTAAATGTTTATCCCTATGCACCATCACACATCAACTGTAGTAAAAACTACAATATAATTATTCTCAATTTGCTAAATTTTCATGTTTTCTTCGAAAAAATTCACCCACTTTTGTTCGGTTTATGAAAATATCAATTTTTTCATTTTCAAAAGATATTTATAATAAAGGCTATTTGGTTTAGTGGTATGATTCTCGCTTAGGGTCCGAGAGGTCTCGAGTTCAATTCTCGGAATGCCTTATTTATTTTATTTTTGAAAATTTTATATTAAACTTCAGTCATTTTTTTTAAAAAAATTAGTAGTAAAATTTTGAAATATAAATGATCCTGTCCGAACCAGGAGTCAACGGAAGCTGGGGGTGTGGCGCTTCTTGCTGGATCCTCGAGTGCTCCGGTGAACCTGCAACAAAACCGAGCCGGGGGGGGGGGGGGGGTCCCGGCGACGACCCTCCGACGCTCAAGTTAGGCGAGGAAATAGAGGAAGAAAGTGGCTGCAGAATGAAGACTTGCCCCCTTCCGGTGAAGAAATGGAGACCTTATATAGACCTCTCGAAGGAGCCTGGGCGCGCCAATCAAAGCAATCACCTGCTTTCGACCATGCCCAGGTATGAGTCTGTCAGAAGGACCATGCCCAGGTATGGGTCTGTCAGAAAGACGTCCATAGGGCCATACCGCTACTATATCAACCTCTCCATGATGTGACGACGAGATCCTCCCTCGTGCAAACTTGTGTACGGCCTAATCATCAGACACGCCTCTGCTGACATCCCATATCCCGAGCCGAACGAATAGGCTGCTCGGCTAATCTTTGCATCCTCGCTCTTATCCTGGACGAGCGGACCACCCGCTCGGCCCTCGGTCCCAGCCGGGCGGACACCCGCTCGGCCATTCAGTCTTCCCGCCTTAGCGTCGGAAACCCAAGCCCATGGCTGGGTTATCTTTGGTTCCGCTCGGACCTACTCAGCTGCTCGGCGCAACCATTAACCGCTTAGTCAGCCCTACATCTGTCCTCAAGCTGAGACCCTTCAGGAAGTGGATCCCCCATTCTTACCGCCGGATCACTTGTCTTCCCTTCAAGTCTAGTCGAAGGAGGCAGTGAGTCCGACTGACTGGACTATGTGTCCGAGCGGGCGGTCGTCGCCTTACCGTCGCTTATAATATCCCTTGAGCCGTTCGGCCCTTATGCCAAATTCAGCCGCTCGTCTCTTCGTTTTGGTTGTCTTGTCGCTCAACGTGGATGTTTGCTTGTCTAAATCTTCTCGAAAATCACGCAAATCCTCTTCATTAAGCCGAAGCATGCGCGGTATGGGCGCATTAATTGCGCTTGGTGACAGAGCGCCACGTGGCTCTTCTTGCGTGGCGGTGATGATCCGTACGATGGGACGCCGATTACTTTGAAATGGACGGTTAGATGATGACCTCGTCTCTCGTGACCTGCATCCGACGGCGGAGGCCGACCGGCCTCGGCCGTATAAAGCCTCCGTCTCCTTCCTTCGCCGCATGTTTGCTTGTGCGTTGTCCTTCTGCCTCTTCTTCTGCTGCGGCCTCCGACGATCCAGTTCCTGTTTTTCGGCGGATACCATCCCACCGGTGATCCTTTCCGCCCGTTTCCTTCTCAGTGAGTCTTCTCCCTTCGTTTACAAGGTCTTCCCAACTCGTTTTGCCTCTTTCGTTCCCATTCCTTCGGTTTCTTGCTATCTTTTTGCTTCTCCGAGATGGCAAGCTCCTCCGAACCCGCTGTTGATGTTCATGGCCCTTGGTATCTGACCATGGAGAGTCGATTTGATGAAGAGGGCGCTCGGCGCCTTGTTCGGACGTACGGGATTCCTGATGACCATGAAATAGTTATAGCCGATCGGCGCGGCTCCCGATCTTTAACGACGGGCTCGTCGACCTTCCGCTCGGACGGTTATAGACGCCGGCTCGTCTCTCGATCTTTAACGTCGGAGCTCGACGACGCGGATATTTATAGCCGGTCGGCGTGGCTCTCGATCTTTAACGACGGGGCTCGTCGACCTTCCGCTCGGACGTTTATAGACGCCGGCTCGTCTCTCGATCTTTAACGTCGGAGCTCGACGGCGCGGATATTTATAGCCGGTCGGCGCGGCTCTCGATCTTTAACGACGGGGCTCGTCGACCTTCCGCTCGGACGTTTATAGACGCCGGCTCGTCTCTCGATCTTTAACGTCGGAGCTCGACGGCGCGGATATTTATAGCCGGTCGGCGCGGCTCTCGATCTTTAACGACGGGACTCGTCGACCTTCCGCTCGGACGTTTATAGACGCCGGCTCATCTCTCGATCTTTAACGTCGGAGCTCGACGGCGCGGATATTTATAGCCGGTCGGCGCGGCTCTCGATCTTTAACGACGGGGCTCGTCGACCTTCCGCCGGTCGGCGCGGCTCTCGATCTTTAACGACGGAGCTCGACGGCGCGGATATTTATAGCCGGTCGGCGCGGCTCTCGATCTTTAACGACGGGGCTCGTCGACCTTCCGCTCGGACGTTTATAGACGCCGGCTCGTCTCTCGATCTTTAACGTCGGAGCTCGACGGCGCGGATATTTATAGCCGGTCGGCGCGACTCTCGATCTTTAACGACGGGGCTCGTCGACATTCCGCTCGGACGTTTATAGACGCCAGCTCGTCTCTCGATCTTTAACGTCGGAGCTCGACGACCTTCAAGGCTAACTCCTTACCAGGTCGAGCGACCTTGGCCTTCATACCTTATCCCGTGCTTGAACAGTTTTTATGCCCATCCGAACGGCACGGGTCATTTGCTTACGAATTTAAATGCATACTCCTCCTGGCCGATCGGCTCGGGGGCCTTCGCTATTCGAGCGCTTGGCTCGAATAATCCATATGCCCCTGCCGAACGGTACGCCGTTCAGCGGAGAATGCTCAATGTGTTTTCATCTTTTTGCTCCCTGCATCACAAGTATATAGGCGACCAAAAAGTATATAAATTTATATTTAGCGCACCTTTCACCTAGCTTGGAGAACGTACTCCTGGCTGAACGGCTCAGGGTCTGCTTCGTCGAGCATTTTGGCTCGGATAATTTACCTCCGTCCGAACGGTACGGGGCCTTCGATTCTTGTTGATGATGCCTTATATTTGTTCTCTTGATTCTTCATTTCTGCATTTCAAGTATTCAGTCGAAAAAAGTACACAGGATGATTTACATTGATACACCTTTCACCCCGCCCAGTAAGGCTGGAGGTGGTTCGTGCTCCACGGTCTATCTAACTGCCGACCATCCTCATCCTCCAAATAATACGCGCCCGAGCGGAGCTTTTCGATGATTTTGAAGGGACCTGCCCACGGAGCTTCAAGCTTGCCGACGTCGCCGACCGGCTTGACTTTCTTCCAGACCAGGTCGCCGACCTGGAATGATCTGGGAATGACGCGCCGGTTGTAGTTTTGCTTCATCCGCTGACGGTATGCCATCAGCCGAACGGATGCCTTGGCTCGCTCCTCGTCAACCAAATCCAGCTCCATGTTCCTTCGCTCGGCGTTGCCTTCATCGTAACATTGGACCCGGACGGACTCGACGCCGACTTCAACCGGAATGACCGCTTCTCCGCCGTACACCAGATGAAAAGGTGTGACGCCCGTTCCTTCCTTAGGAGTCGTTCGTATGGCCCATAAAACGCCCGGCACATCATCCGGCCAAGTGGTCGAGCCGAGCGCGCAGAATACGGAGAATTTCCCGATTGGCTACTTCGGCTTGACCGTTGCTTTGGGGGTAAGCCACGGACGTGAAGTGTTGCTCGATGCCGTAGCTTTTGCACCAATCTTCTAGCACCTTCCCTGTGAATTGCCGCCCATTGTCGGAAACCAATCGGCGAGGGATACCGAACCTACAGATGATGTGTTGCCAGATGAATTTTTTGACCATCTGCTCGGTGATCCTGGTTAGTGGTTCGGCCTCCACCCACTTGGAAAAATAATCGACCGTCACCAGCAAAAATTTCCTCTGCCCGGTCGCCATCGGAAATGGACCCACAATATCCATTCCCCATTGATCGAACGGACATGAAACGGTTGATACTTTCATCTCCTCTACCGGTCGGTGGGAGAAGTTGTGATACTTCTGGCATGAAAGGCATGTAGATACTGTCCGAGCGGCGTCTATTTGTAAGGTCGGCCAAAAATATCCAGCTAGCAGGATCTTCTTAGCTAGTGACCGTCCGCCCGGATGTCCTCCGCACGATCCTTGATGTACCTCTTGGAGGATGTAAGCCGAGTCTTCCGAGCTCACACACTTCAACAGCGGGCGAGAGAAAGCCTTCTTGTAGAGCTGATCGCCGATGAGCGTGAACCGACCGGCCCTCCTCCTGAGCAGCTGGGTTTCTTCCCGATCGGCCGGTGTGACACCCGAACGCAAAAACTCTGTGATGGGAGTCCTCCAGTCGTCCGGAAACATGAGGCCTTCCATCCGGTCAACGTGTGCCACCAAAGATACTTGTTCAATTGGCCTCGGTACAATGACCGGCGTTATAGAACTTGCTAGTTTGGCCAACTCATCGGTGGCTTGGTTCTCCGTTCGGGGAATCTTCCGAATAAGGACCTCTCGGAAAGTAGCTTTGAGTTTTTCAAAGGCCTCAGCGTAGAGTCTAAGCCGAACGCTGTTGATTTCAAAGGTGCCAGAAAGTTGCTGAGCGGCCAACTGTGAATCCGAATAAAGTGTCACCCGACCGGCTCCTACATGCCGTGCTGCCTGCAATCCGGCTATGAGAGCCTCATACTCCGCTTCATTATTGGTTGCTTTGTAATCCAGCCGGACGGATAGGTGCATCTTTTCTTCTTGAGGTGAGAACAGCAATATTCCAATCCCACTTCCGAGCCGAGTGGAAGACCCATCCACATATATTCTCCACATAGCTTCCGGCTCTGGCCTTTGCACTTCGGTCACAAAATCAGCCAAGGATTGCGCTTTGATCGCCAAGCGGGGCTGGTATTGGATGTCAAATTCACTTAGTTCTGTCGTCCACTTGATGAGCCGTCCGGACGCTTCTGGATTCAACAGTACTCTTCCTAGTGGACTGTTCGTCCGGACAATGATGGTGTGAGCCAAGAAATATGGTCGAAGGCGCCGAGCGGCTAGAACCAAAGCAAAGGCCAACTTCTCGAGCCCGGTGTAACGAGATTCAACATCTTTTAAAATGTGGCTCGAAAATACACCGCTTGCCTCACAAGTGCTGAGCCTACAGCATGCTCGATTGACGACAAATAAATATAAAGTGACTCACCCCGATCGGCTTGGCAAGTACAGAGAGTTAAGATATGTTTTCAATTCTTGAATGCTCGGTCACATTCTTCATCCCACTGGAACTTAGTAGCCTTGCGTAATCTTGAAGAATGGTAGGCTCGAGTTGGATGATTTCGATCTGGACAAAGCAGTTATCCGACCGGTCAACCGCTGCACTTCTCTTGTATTTCTGGGAGGCGGCATGTCTTGTAGAGCTTTCACCTTGCTGGGATTTGCCTCGATTCCCCGCTCGGTCACTATGTACCCCAAGAAACGCCCTCCTTTTGCTCCGAACAGGCACTTCTGGGGATTTAGCTTGACTCCATATTTGCGTAGCGTTCGGAAGGTTTCTTCCATGTCCTTGAAGAGATCGGCCGCTCGGACGGATTTGATAAGAATGTCGTCCACATAGACTTCCAGATTCCGCCCGATCTGCTCCCTGAACACCTTGTTCATCAAGCGTTGATAGGTGGCCCCGGCATTCTTCAATCCGAACGACATCACATTATAGCAATATGTGCCGTCGGCAGTCACGAAGCTGACTTTTTCTTGATCTTCACGGGCGAGCGGCACTTGATGATAGCCTTGGTAGGCGTCGAGCATACATATTAACTCGCAGCCGGCCGTAGAGTCCACCAGCTGATCTATCCGGGGCAGGGGATAAAAATCTTTGGGGCATGCTTTGTTTAAGTCCCTAAAGTCGATGCAGACTCTCCACTTGCCGCCCGGCTTGGAGACTAATACTACGTTAGCCAGCCAGCTTGGGAACTGTACCTCGCGTATGTGGCCGGCCTCCAGAAGTTTCTCTACTTCCGCCCGGATGATGGCATTCTGCTCGGCACTGAAATCTCTTTTTCTCTGCTTTATCGGCCGAGCGTCCGATCGGACATGCAACTCATGCTGCGCTATGCTCGGCGAGATTCCGGGCAACTCATGTGTCGACCAGACGAAGACATCATGATTTCGTTGAAGGCATTGGATCAGCTCTGCCTTCTGCTCCTCCTCCAGATCAGAGGCGATAAAAGTCGTGGCCTCCGATCGGGTTGGATGGATCTGAACCTCCTCCTTTTCATCATAAATTAAAGCAGGAGGTTTCTCGGTTATGGCGTGTACCTCGATCCGGGGTGCCTTCCGAGCGGAACAGGCTTCTGCTCGGATCATCTCTATATAGCACCGCCGAGCTGGTAGCTGATCTCCCCGTACTTCTCCCACTTTGTCCTCCACGGGGAACTTGATCTTCTGATGGAAGGTTGAGACGACTGCTCGGAATTCGCTGAGCGCCGGTCGTCCCAAAATGACGTTGTAGGACGAAGGAGAGTCGACCACCACGAAGTTTATTGTCCTAGTCCTCCTGAGCGGCTCTTCTCCCAGCGAGGTAGCCAGTCGGATCTGTCCGACCGGCTGCACTTCGTTACCCGTAAACCCGTAGAGCGGCGTTGTCATGGGCAGCAGCTCGGCTCGATCAATTTGCAGCTGATCGAACGCCTTCTTGAATATAATGTTGACCGAGCTCCCTGTGTCAACAAATATGCGGTGAATAGTGTAATTTGCTATTACCGCTTTAACGAGCAGAGCGTCGTCGTGGGGCACTTCAACTCCTTCTAAGTCCCCAGGCCCGAAAGTGATTTCCGGTCCACTTGCCCGCTCTTGGCTGCAACCGACTGCGTGGATCTGGAGCTGCCGGACACCCGCCTTTCTGGCTCGGTTGGAGTCTCCGCCGGTCGGCCCACCAGCAATAACGTTGATCTCGCCCCGAGAAGTATTGCTCCTATTTTCCTCTTCCCGAGTGGACGGTCGGGACCGTTCTCTGGACGCTCGACGACTCTCCTGTCTTGGAGAGCGGTGCCGATCGGGCGTCTGTTGATGTCGTCTCTCGGTGCGGGTCCGGTCGGCTTCATGGGTCCTTTATCTCCTGTCGATGGAAGGAGACCGTCGTTCGGCATTCCTGGGAACGGGATTAGCCACGAAGGGAAGACTTCGACAATCCCTCGTGTTGTGCGTATCCGTCCGGTGGAAGGAGCAGAACATAGGGGTCCATTTCTTCTTAGGCTTGCTCCGAGCGACAGCTACTTCTTGCACTTGGGACCTCATATGAGGGGAGCGGATTGCTTCAGCCCTTGGTCCTTTCGGCGGTTGATGAGCGGCGAAGGGTCTCCGCTCGGCAGGAGGAGCCCGTTCGGTTGGTATTTCTTTTTTCTTGGCCGCTTGCGCTTCCTCCACGTTGATGTATTCATTGGCTCGGTATAGCATATGATCATAATCTCGGGGCGGTTTCCGAATGAGTGATCGGAAAAAATCCCCATTCACTAGACCTTGTGTGAAGGCATTCATCATGGTCTCCGAGGTGGCTGTTGGAATGTCCATGGTCACAGTGTTGAATCGCTGAATGTAGGCTCGGAGAGATTCGCGGGCTTCCTGTTTGATGGCGAACAAGCTGACACTTGTCTTCTGATAACGCCGACTGCTGGCGAAGTGGGGGAGGAATGCCGTTTGGAAGTCCTTGAAGCTTGTGATGTATCCGTCCGGCAGCCTCCGAAACCACCGTTGAGCCGATCCAGAAAGAGTGGTAAGAAAGACTCGACACTTTACGCCATCTGTATATTGATGGAGCGTAGCTGTGTTATCAAACTTACCCAGATGATCATCCGGGTCCGTTGTTCCGTTGTACTCGCCGATCGTCGGAGGCACGTAGTGCTTGGGTAGAGGCTCTTGTAGAATAGCCTCCGAGAATTGGCGATTGATCCGCTCGGGAGATGAGTCCGCCCGGGGAGCTTTCCCTTTTCTGTCATCTCGCCTTGGCATTTCGTCTGAAGAAGATCCTCTATCTCTTCGAGCTGGTACGGCTTCAGGGGTGCGAAATAAGGCCCGATGGAATGCAACGATGGCTTGAGGTGCTTCTGCTCGGCCACCCGACGCAGTTGCTTGTTGCTCCGGCCGCTCGGCGGCTGCTTTCTGTTTTTGCTCCACAAGTTTGGCGGCCCTTATCTCGACCAGAGCTTCGAGTTCTTCCGTCGAAAGCGCCACCGTGTGTTGTCGTCCAGCCTCATCCATTGTTTCCAGTCGGATGCAGAAGCGTTCCCACAGACGGCGCCAAATTGATCCTGTCCGAACCAGGAGTCAACGGAAGCTGGGGGTGTTGCGCTTCTTGCTGGATCCTCGAGTGCTCCGGTGAACCTGCAACAAAACCGAGCCGGGGGGGGGGGTGTCCCGCGACGGCCCTCCGACGCTCAAGTTAAGCGAGGAAATAGAGGAAGAAAGTGGCTGCAGAATGAATACTTGCCCCCTTCCGGTGAAGAAATGGAGACCTTATATAGACCTCTCGAAGGAGCCTGGGCGCGCCAATCAAAGCAATCACCTGCTTTCGACCATGCCCAGGTATGGGTCTGTCAGAAGGACCATGCCCAGGTATGGGTCTGTCAGAAAGACGTCCATAGGACCATACCACTACTATATCAACCTCTCCATGATGTGACGGCGAGATCCTCCCTCGTGCAAACTTGTGTACGGCCTAATCATCAGATACGCCTCTGCTGACATCCCATATCCCGAGCCGAACGAATAGGCCGCTCGGCTAATCTTTGCATCCTCGCTCTTATCCTGGACGAGCGGACCACCCGCTCGGCCCTCGGTCCCAGCCGGGCGGACACCCGCTCGGCCATTCAGTCTTCCCGCCTTGGCGTCGGAAACCCAAGCCCATGGCTGGGTTATCTTTGGTTCCGCTCGGACCTACTCAGCTGCTCGGCGCGGCCATTAACCGCTTAGTCAGCCCTACATCTGTCCTCAAGCTGAGACCCTTCAGGAAGTGGATCCCCCATTCTTACCGCCGGATCAATAAATATATAGTATTTTCCTATATTGATATTTTTAAAAAATAGATAAAATATTTTTACACTATTTTTATATTGTATATATTTTCAATATTAATGATACAGTCATATTTTAAGAATATTCAGTAATAAACTTTTAAAAATATAAAATATCAAAGAGTTTAGGATATAAATATTTTGACGAATCAAAAAATTATTAGAGTCCTCATATTTCAAAAATTTTATATTAAACTTCAGTCATTTTAAAAAAATATTTTAGTAGTTAATTTTTAAAATATAAAATATCTAGTATTTTCCTATATTGATATTTTTTAAAAAATAGATAAAATATTTTTTACACTATTTTTATATTGCATATATTTTCAATATTCATGATAAAATCATGTTTTAAGAATATTCAGTAATAAACTTTTAAAAATATAAAAGATCAATGAGTTTAGGATATAAATATTTTGACGAATAAAAATTTTATTAGAGCCATAATCACTTTAAAAACCCAATAATTTCAAAAAAATAATGTTTACTGAAGACACGGTGAATATTAATGAGTGTAAGATGATTTCATAATTATTAATGTAAATATAATTATCAAACTAAGTTAATATTTCAAGTTGTTGCATTTTAAATTAATTCAGTTAATTTGTTGTTATCGAAATAATTAATTTTTAATTTTATTCACTTAATTTAATTTTAGTAAAAATTTTGATTCAATTCGATTAATCAATATTAAATGCTTACTCTTAAGCATCATCACACATCAATTCTAGTAAAAACTACAATATAAAATTTTCATGTTTTCTTCATAAAATAATTGGATCACTTTTGTTCAGTTTATGCAAATATCATTTTAATAGTTTCAAAAGAAATTTAAATCAAAGGGCTTTTGGTCTAGTGGTATGATTTTTACTTAGGGTGCGAGAGGTCTCGAGTTCAATTCTCATAATACCTCATTTATTTTAGTTTTGAAAATTTTATATTAAACTACAGTTATTTTAAAAAAAATTAAATATCTAGTATTTTCCTATATTGATATTTTTTAAAACATAGATAAAATATTTTTTACACTATTTTTATATTGTATATATTTTCAATATTAATGATACAGTCATATTTTAAGATATTCAGTAATAAACTTTTAAAAATATAAAATATCAAAGAGTTTAGGATATAAATATTTTGGCGAATCAAAAATTTATTAGAGTCATAATATTTCAAAAAATTTATTTTTGGAAATTTTATATTAAACTTCAGTCATTTTAAAAAATATTTTAGTAGTTAATTTTTAAAATATTAAATATCTAGTATTTTCCTATATTGATATTTTTAAAAAATAGATAAAATAATTTTTACACTATTTTTATATTGTATATATTTTCAATATTCATGATAAAATCATGTTTTAAGAATATTCAGTAATAAACTTTTAAAAATATAAAAGATCAAGGAGTTTAGGATATAAATATTTTGGCTAATCAAAAATTTATTTGAGTCATAATCACTTTAAAAACCCAATAATTTCAAAAAAAATAATGTTTACCGAAGACACGGTGAATATTAATGAGTGTAAGATGATTTCATAATTATTAATGCAAATATAATTATCAAACTAAGTAATATTTCAAGTTGTTATATTTTAAATCAATTAATTCGGTGTTAATCGAAATAATTAATTTTTAATTTGATTCGATTAATTTAATTTTAATAAAAGTTTTGATTGGTTAATCAATATTAAATGCTTACCCCTAAGCATCATCACACATCAAGTGTAGTAAAAACTACAATATAAAATTTTCATGTTTTCTTCATAAAAAAATTGGACCACTTTTGTTCAGTTTATGAAAATATCATTTTATTAGTTTCAAAAGAATTTCAAATCAAAGGGCATTTGGTCTAGTGGTATGATTCTCGCTTAGGGTGCGAGAGGTCCCGAGTTCAATTCTCGGAATGCCCCATTTATTTTATTTTTGAAAATTTTATATTAAACTTCAGTCATTTTTTTTTTAAAAATAGTAGTTAATTTTTAAAATATAAAATATCTAGTATTTTCCTATATTGATATTTTTTAAAACATAGGTAAAATATTTTTTTACACTATTTTTATATTGTATATATTTTCAATATTAATGATACAGTCATATTTTAAGAATATTCAGTAATAAACTTTTTAAAATATAAAATATAAAAGAGTTTAGGATATAAATATTTTGGCGAATCAAAAATTTATTAGAGTCATCATATTTCAAAAAATTTATTTTTGAAAATTTTATATTAAACTTCAGTCATTTTAAAAAATATTTTAGTAGTTAATTTTTAAAATATAAAATATCTAGTATTTTCCTATATTGATATTTTAAAAAAAATAGATAAAATAATTTTTACACTATTTTTATATTGTATATATTTTCAATATTCATGATAAAATAATGTTTTAAGAATATTCAGTAATAAACTTTTAAAAATATAAAAGATCAAGGAGTTTAGGATATAAATATTTCGGCGAATCAAAAATTTATTAGAGTCATAATCACTTTAAAAACCCAATAATTTCAAAAAAAAATAATGTTTACCGAAGACACGATGAATATTAATGAGTGTAAGATGATTTCATAATTATTAATGCAAATATAATTATCAAACTAAGTTAATATTTCAAGTTGTTGTATTTTAAATCAATTAATTCGGTATTAATCGAAATAATTAATTTTTAATTTGGTTCGATTAATTTAATTTTAATAAAAGTTTTGATTCAATTCAGTTAATTATTAAATGCTTACTCCTAAGCATCATCACACATCAAGTGTAGTAAAAACTACAATATAAATTTTTCATGTTTTCTTCATAAAAAAATTGGACCACTTTTGTTCAGTTTATGAAAATATCATTTTATTAGTTTCAAAAAAATTCCAAATCAAAGGGCATTTGGTCTAGTGGTATGATTCTCGCTTAGGGTGCGAAAGGTCTCGAGTTCAATTCTCGGAATGCCCCATTTATTTTATTTTTGAAAATTTTATATTAAACTTCAGTCATTTTTTTTAAAAGCCCCAATAATTTCGAAAAAATAATGTTTACTGACTTTTAATGAATGTAAGATGATTTCATAATTATTAATGCAAACATAATTATCAAACTAAGTTAATATTTCAAGTTGCTGCACTTTAAATTTTAAAACTTTAAAATAATTTGACCTGTTATATGTTGGTTTCATTGATAACAATATGCCTTATAATATTTTTTAATTTAATTGGTTCAGTCAGTTTGATTTTAAATTAATTGTTCAATTTTATAATTCATCGCCCTCTAATTAACTCAATGGGCAGTTTCTTGTTGGAATTTGAATGGAAAGCATGAATAATGAAGGAGACTCCTTTACATATGAGTTTTAGTCTCGTATTAGGAGTTTTATGGCTAATTGGTTTGTTTATATTCATTTATAAGCATTGTAATTGTGAACAAAAATATGGAAAGAAAATTTCTTTCATGCATCTTTTAATTGATCTTTGTTTTTGCAAGTGATGCTCCAGTTATATATTCAGTAGAACAATCTAATGTTTAAAAATAAATTTTTAAAAATATTTTTTATCTCTAAAAATTCTGGTAATTTTTTAGGATATGTAAAATAAATTGTTTAATTTTTTAAAAAATAAAAGATTCTATTTTCTTATTTTTTTAATATTAAAAATTATTTTTTAGAAAATAATTCATAATAATTTAAATAATATTTAAAAAATGTCAAAAAAAAATTTATTATGTAGAGAACATCATGTTTATCTTATAAAAATAAAAGTTTTCGAAAATAAGTCTGCAAATTATTTTTAATTTTCAAAATATAATTTTTGTTAAGTAAATTTATAAAAAATAACTTAGCGGAAAAAAATTCGACAATTTTTATATTATTTAGTAGAAAATTAGTTTTCTATTTTAAACAATTTGTATCTTAATAAATTGAAAATTGAGAAATTTAATCTAAAAAGAATTTTGGAACCTAATACAATTCGATTCACTAGAAATTTCGGTGGTATATAATCCTTATGATTTCTAATGTACCAGTTGGTTTTACTATAATTTTTAAATTTTGATTTTTGAAAATTATTTGAGTATACATGGTCATTTTCCATTTTCTTTATTTTGTTTTTATGTTTCATTTTCTATTTTTAAATTATCATACATAACTAAGGGACATGAATTTGTTAAGTTTAATTTAAGCTTAGCATTTTTATTTTCTAATTTTAGCATATTTTTAGAAAATATCTTAATAAACTCGAAAGACTTTCTAGGAGATATAGCGGGTACATCATTTACCTCGTGGTTTGTTCCTCCCCTTTATCGTTGCTTTCCTCTAAAAATCCTCTCCCTTCGTCGATGCTCATATCTGAGGAACTTTTGACATTCTCTGGTGGTTTGCCATCATTAGGGTTGTAAATGAACCAAATGTTCATGAATAAGCTTGGTGTTCGGCTTGGTAAGAGATTGTTTATGTTTGTTCAATATATACAAAATTAATTAAACAAACAAGAACATCTCGTTAAGCTAAACAAATAAGCTTGAACATATATGTGTTCAGCTCGTTAACGTTCATGAATAACGTTTATGAGCAATGTTCGTGAACAACGTTCATAAACAATGTTCGTGAATAACGTTTATGAACAACGTTAATGAACAATCCTCACAAACAATATTTATTAATAAAATTATTTTCAATATGCTAAATAAATAATAAAATAAAATAAAATAAATAAATAACTTTAAATTATCAAGCTTAATAACTAATCAAACAACTAAAAGTTTCAAACAATCAAACAAGCTTGAATTTAGAGTTCGGTAACATCTAAACGAACCAAACTCAAGCCAAGCTCGAACCAAGCTCAAACCAAGCTTGAATTGAGAGCTTGATAACATCTAAACGAACCAAGCTGAAGCCAAACTTCAAACAAGCTCAAGCTCATAAAAAATAAACCAAGTCAAGCTTGAACACTCATTTCAAAAGCTTGGTTCATTTTAAACTTGGCTCGGTTACCTTATCAAACAAGCTTGAACACCCCAAAGCTCGGCTCGGCTCGGCTTGTTTACAGCCCTAGCCATCAGGGCTAATCTGGCATACTCTTTTAGATCTTATTCTGATGACGATGATTTATCCCATGTCGCCTTCAAGTTTTTGTGCTTTGTTCTTGTTGGTCTTTTACACTTGTCTTTCTCTTTCATCTTCAATTTGTGGCAGTCATTTTTGATGTATCATTCTTCTTGGCAATTGTATCATCGAACCGTCCTTTTACTCCGAAGGAGCTTTTTCACCTGTGACTTGTTAAATTTATTAATTTTAATATATTTGCTAAACTTTCTTGATAATAACGCTGCTTCATTTTCATTGTTTGATGTTTCAGAGTCTTGTTCATCCTTATGGGTCTTCAGGGTAAGTTTGTCATTCGACTCAGAAAGTTAATTAAACATTTTCTTTCAATATTTTAGCTTCCAGGTCGTGGCGAGGCACTAGGCCTTCTTGGTTATTGGAGCAATAACCACTTCCTTAGACAAAGCTTCCATAAAGAATTTCAATGTTTAATTTTCTCACTGTAAGCTTTTAATTTTTGAAAAATTAATTAAGCATAGATTTTGGAACTCAATAGAGGTTCCTACCTACAGAATTATTCAAAAATCTAGGGGGTACATAGTTTCTTGGTATTTTCCTAAGTTGACCTTGATGCTTCCTTATATACTAATTTAATTTACCATAAATTCTAATTTTTGACTTTAGAAATTTCTTTAAGCATGCATCATTTTTCAATTTTTCAATCTCTAATTTTAAATTTTCAATTTCTTTTTCTAATTTATCTAATTCTCTAGAAAGAGCTTTAATAAATCTAAAAGATTGATTCGGGGTTAGATTGCGTACCTTACTTACCTGATCTGGTGACGCTCCCCCTTTATTGTCGCTTTCTTCTTCTGAGGTTCCTCCCCCTTTATCTATACTCATTTCTGAGCTTGACTCTTCTTCCAGCTGATGGTTCGCCATTAGCGCTAACCCCGAGAATTCTTCGATGTCTGACTCGGAGGATGATGAATCTGACCAAGTGACCTTCAGGTTCTTGTGCTTGGAGGATTCTGGTTTCTTGCTTTTTGACTTTTCCCTTTCTTTCTCCTTTCTCTTTAATTTCGGGCAGTCATCCTTGATGTGCCCTTCTTCGTTGCAGTTGTAGCAGCGAACCGTCCTTTTTCTTTGTTGATGTCTCTTTTTCTGCGGTCTAATTTGTTAGAATTTAAAAACTTATTGAACCGTCTTACCAGTAGTGCTGCTTCGGATTCGTCGACCGAGGCTTCGGAGTCAGAACTGTTCATTTTTGCCTTTAAGGCAATGTTCTGACTGGTCTTCTATACTCCACTGGGCTCTGAAACTCGAGATTCGTGAAGTTCAAAAGTGGAAAATAATTGTTCTAAAGTACTTACCTCGAGGTCCTTAGAGATGTAGTACACATCTACTAAGGATGCCCACTCTGGAGTTCTCGGGAAGGCA
This sequence comes from Zingiber officinale, assembly GCF_018446385.1. Classification (NCBI taxonomy): domain Eukaryota; kingdom Viridiplantae; phylum Streptophyta; class Magnoliopsida; order Zingiberales; family Zingiberaceae; genus Zingiber; species Zingiber officinale. Next base: position 138,717,157 of record NC_055993.1, read on the forward strand.
TTGAGTGCGTATCGGATAGAATCCCGGTTGGTTACCTCTTCTCCAAGGTTCGTTAGTTGCGTTATCAGCTCCTTGATTCTCGCTTGGAGTTGCGCTACCTTCTCGCCTTGGTTCATCCGGAGGTTCGTCAACTGGTTCCTGAGGATGTCGCGCTTTGCTAGCTTCGCTTCGGAGGTACCTTCGTGAAGCTCCAGGAATTTTTCCCAGAGATCTTTCGCGGAGTCGTAGCTTCCGATCCGATTTACCTCCTGCGGCGGCAGAACGCTGAGTAGGTGGAACTCAGCCTTTCCGTTGGCGACGAAATCTGCTTGCTCCTTTTTCGTCCAGGTATTTTCCTCCTTATCTTTCGGAACTGCATAGCCATATTTCATTATTAAAAGAATGTCAAATTCAGTTTTAAAAAATACCTCCATTTTGCGCTTCCATGTGGGGAAGTCTCCGTCAAACTTCGGGGGATGAATGTTCGCTCCGGCCATCGTCTTGATCGTAGTGCTTCAGTTGGCGGTTAGTCCTTCTGAGGCGATCAGGCTCTGATACCACTTGTTGGTTCAGCGGAGACCGGCAAGAGGGAGGTGAATTGCTGTAAACAAAAATGAAACTACCCTCCTCGGATTTCAACTCAGAATAAATGCAGTAGTAAAATAATAAGGACAGAAAATAAAAGCAGAAACAGAAGTTTAACCTGGTTACAACCAAGAGGGTTGTTAATCCAGGGCAGTGAAAAGCGCACTAAGAAAATTCTCCTTCTCTGAAGGCGGAGAAGCCTTTTACACTCTAATTATTCAGAACTACTGCTAGGAATTGCTTACATATTGATTGCTTGAGTTGTTATTTCATTCCTAGCTCCAGGGGCTTTTATATAGCTCCTGGAAAGTCTATCCCGAGGGTCCAAGGCGCCTCCAACAAGGTTCAAGGCGCCCCTTGTGGCTGGATCAGGAAAATTGTTCGAACCCCAAGGTTATTTTGGAAGGCGCCTTCATGATGGAGGCGCCTCCAAGCCTGCTGGAGGCGCCTCCAAGCTGGCAGCTCAGTTTCCAGCTTCCGATGCTCCGTTCTTTTGGGTGATTGCGGCCAACCGGAATAGGGCTCACCCGAACCCAATTCCCGGCCTTCTCCTCGAGCAGCCTTCCGTCCCGGCTTAACGTCCCTCGAACGCCGCGCACGCTCTTCACGCCCACCGGAGTACTCTTCCGCAGCTCTCTCGTCCTTCGGACGCACCGAGCCCGTCGGCTCCCTTCCCGTGCCGTCCTTCTCGCTAGCTGGGTCTTCCGCTCGACTTCCTGTGTTCCTAAGCTCCTGCATACTTAGACACAGGGATCAAACACAGTAGGACATAACCAACTTGGTTGATCACATCAAAACTACTACGGGGTCCAATATTATCCTCTATTATTAATAAAGTTTTTTTTTTTTTTTTTTGGCAAACAACGAGCTTCTCTAGCCCACATGAATAATTATATATATATATATGGGCTAAAGAAGCTCGTATACGATTGTTTAGGCTTGGAAAGGATTTGATTATAGTCATCTATGTTCATTTGGGCTTTGTTGATTGCTATACTTTTTTTTCTTCTACCTTGCAATTTTATTACTTAGAGATTCTCTACAACATCACACATTCACTGTAGCTAAAACTATAATCTAATAGTACTTGTAGTCTATCCATTAGTATTTCTTTCCTTCATTTGGAGTGTAGGATCTAGAGTTTATATAAATATCTGTCTATTTAAGGAATCATCCTCTATTATTAATATTTTTTTTTTTTTTTTTTTGACAAACGAGGAGTATATATATAATTTAGGAATCTGTTCAATGGCAAATAGGCTCTATCTTCTTCTCCCATCCCCAATCCAACACTAGTCTTGGACTTGGACTTTGTGAGAATAGCTTTTTTAGTTCCTTTTGTATTGTGTTAGCGTCTTCAACAGTGAAATCAGATAATTTGTCTGAGGACTCCAGGTTCTGACGCTGGTCATCTCGCCGAGGTTCTTCCTTCAACTCATTATCCCCAAGTGTGCCAATTGCTAGCAATGCATGCGGTATGCCATTCTGTTCTTTTAGATCATCAGGCATAGAATTATCTGAAGAACATGTTAGTGGATATGAATTTTCTCCCAACAACGCAATGAGATGTTTGATTGATGTTTCACTACATTTTCAATTAAAATTTCTCAGAAAAACATTACAAAAGACAAATCCACCAGTTGGGCATCTTTAACAGTTTAATTGACTGTTAAAATTATGTTCACCTAATACAAGCCATAGAAGTTGAGTTTTAGCTCATCATGCTGTTGTTCTTCGATTATTTATTTAGTCACTCAGTAATAGGGGCAGATTCAGTTGGGGGCTCTTCTTTATCGGCGGTGGAACCCTTAGTATTTTGGGGTTTCATTGATGGAGATGGAGGATATCGTCCCTTATTCCACGTAAAAATCACCCCTCCATTCTTGAATTCTTAGATCCGTCACTCCTTAGTGATGATCCATTTGTGCAACATCAAAGGTTGTCTTGCACTATCTTGTGGTTTGTCCACATTCATACATGCCTAAATCAGCTTAATCATGAGGGATGTTATACCAAAAAACTATAAATTTAGTCATTTCCTAACATCTTAAGCCTTCAAGATGGGTGATAACAATTCAAATATTTAACAATGTTCAAGAATGCAGCATTTTCAAATTTGTGCTTCACCCACTATTGTTGCAAATGAATATGAAAAGCGCATCTAAAGATTGAACTCCTACATATCATAGCAACGCATGTATTTCTACATTTTACAAGAATATAATTAAAAGGAAAACGAAAGATTTGAGTTGCCAATCGAAGAAAATTAAGTAGCACATTTTTCTTGAGAGATGTAAGCATCACTTACAATGGACTGAGCACGCTCCTGCATCAAATCTCTTTTCCTGCCTCCCATTGAACTTGTTTTGCACCCAACTGAAGATCTAAATCCAAGAAATAACATCAAAAAAGGATTCGGAATGCTTCATGCGTAGAGATTCAAACTCTCCTCTCAATGTCTGGAGACGTACCTTCTTGACTTTATCAACACCTTTAAATGAACCTTGAAGAGTTTCCCATGCTTGCTTGGAAGTAGTTGCCGTAACAACTTTCTCGAACATCTTTTCATCCAAACTTTAATGGATGACGGTGAGCACCTTTTGGTCCTTCTTGGTGGATGCCTCATTTTTATCAATGTCATTCTCCACAGGATCCTAAGGTTCATATAAATAGAGCCTTTTGGTCATCAAACAGTCAAATTCGACTAGCAGACTATAAATAGTGTCTTGGTCTCAGTAATTCATAACAACATTTGTACTCGAATTACTTTTCCATTTTACTACTTTAATTGTGAGCTGTCAACGTTGTAAGAGGTCACTCTGTATGAAAGAGAATTCTAATAAGCTTTTCATAGTCTTGGATTAATAATTTTCTGATTGTAAACCAAGTAAATTCTGTGTCTCTTTCTTTCATTAATTAGTTTATTATAATTAATTCTTTTACAAACAAGTGTTTCTCTAATTTAATTTGAAAAGAACGAGAAATTAAAGATTTTATTTTATTTTTCAGGGCAATTCACCCCTCTTACCGGTCGTAAGGGACCAACAATTGTAAGTACCCCGTAGTAATTTTGATGTGATCAACTAAGTCAAGTTAGGTTCTGTTATGTTTTGATTTTGTATCTAAGTATGCAGGAACTTAGGAGCATAAAAAGTCGAGCGAGAGACGCAGTTAGTGAAAAGGATGGCACAGAAAAGAGTCGACGGACTCGGTGTGTTTGAGGGACAAAGAGTTGCAGAAGAGTATGCTGGTGCAGCGGAGGCCGGCAAGAGGGGGGTGAATTGCTGAAATCAAAAAATAAAAACTACCATCCTCGGATTTTAACTCAGAATTTAAATCAGCAATAATAATAGCAACTAAATTAACGAAACAGAAAAAGAAACAGGAACAGAAAATAGACTCAGGATTTTAACCTGGTTACAACCAAGGAGGTTGTTAATCCAGGACAGTAGAAAAGAGATCACTAAAAAAATTCTCCTTCTCTGAAGGCGGAGAAGCCTTTTACACTTTTGTAGCTCACTAGTTGGTTAGGAATTGCTTACAGATTGATTGCTTGAGTTGTTATTAAATTCCTAACTCCAGGGGCCTTTTTATAGCTCCTGGAAATTCTATCCTGAGGGTCCAAGGCGCCTCCAACAAGGTTTAAGGCGCCTCCAGCTCGGTCAGCGGATAAAACTTTATCCGCAGCGCAAACGGTCAAAACAGACCTGTTGAAGGCGCCTTCAACATGGTTGAAGGTGTTGGTGCAACCTTAGGTCAAGGTTGACCTGGTTGACCCGACTCGAGTTGACCTGACTCGAGTTATATTTTGATGTTTGACGAAAACAGAAGAGTTGTATTTTGATGGGAGATTGTTGGTGCAACCTTAGGTCAAGGTTGACCTGACTCAAGTTGTATTTTGATGTTTGACAAGAACAGAAACTTGGGAGGTTGTGGGTGCAACCCTTGGTCAAGGTTGACCTGATTGACCCGAGGTGAGTTGACCTGACTCGGAAAAGTCCAAGCAGGGAGCTTGGCGCGGGAAAAGTCTAAGCAGGGAGCTTGGCATGAGAAAAGTCCAAGCAGGGAGCTTGGCACGGGAAAAGTCCAAGCAGGGAGCTTGGCACGGGAAAAGTCCAAGTATGGAGACTTGGCACGGAGAAGTCCAAGTATGGAAGCTTGGCACATGGGAAGTCGGAGAGGGCTCGGTAGCTCGTTCTCCGGACTGTGGTCAGAGAGGGCTCGGGAGCTCGTTCTCTGGACCGGATGGAAGTCGGAGAGGGCTCAGTAGCTCGTTCTCCGAACTGAGGTCAGAGAGGGCTCGATAGCTCGTTCTCTGGACCGAATGTGGAAAGTCCTGGTGAGTGAAGCCAGGCAGTGGGAAAGTCCTGGTGAGTGAAGCCAGGCAGTTGGAAAGTCCTGGTGAGTGAAGCCGGGCAGATTGGAAATCCTGATGAGTGAAACCAGGTGAAAACCCTAGTGAGTGAAGCTAGGTGAAAGTCCTGGTGAGTGAAGCCGGGTAAGGGAAAATCCAGATGGATCAAGGGTGATCGGACATCTGGTGTTGAGAAGGTCAAGTAGGTCAAGGGAGTGACCGGATACTTGACACGAAGAGAAAAGTCCAAGTGGGTCAAAGGGATTGACCGGACACTTGGTAGGGAGTCTTAGCAGGTCAAGGGAGTGACCAGATGCTAAGCATGAGATACCAATAGATCGAGGTTGACCGGATATTGGTTTGGAAGGCGTGGGACTTGGTTTGGGCAAAAACCAAGCTCTGGATCGATCAGTGGATCGATCCAGTGATACACTGGGTATCTGGATCGGTCTGGTGACCGATCAGTAACCAAACAGTAGCCTACTGAGTGTTATCTGATCGGTCTGCAGACCGATCAGGAAACAACGATCAGAAGGCAAGAAGATAGGGAGAAGAAGGAGGGGGATCGGTCTGTGGACCGATCCACCTGAGTCCTGATCGGTCCACAAGACCGATCAGAGAGTTGGGCAACTCTCTGTGAAGCTTCTGATCGGTCTGGGGACCGATCAGAGAAGGTCTGGACCGATCAGGAGTGTGCCTGATCGGTCCAGGCCCTAGCCGTTGCGACTCAACGGCTAGTTTATGTGTCTTCTTCTTCGCAGGATATATACCGAGGTCGAGGGTCTCTACAGTACTTCTTCTCCTGGTTCCTGCGATCTGAGCTTTGTTGAGCTCCCCATTTGCTGAAGCTTTGTGTGAGCTTCCGTCGGCTGGTTGTCTAGCTGCTGTGCTTGAATCCGTGAAGTTGTTGCTTCATCAACGGACTTCAGTCGACAACAAGAAGGCAAGAAAACTTGGTAGTGTTTGTACATTCATATTCTTCTTATTTGCTTTCTCTATTGTTGTACTCCTTATTGCTGTTGCAAAGAGATTGTGGCGAGGTTTCTCCACCCAGAAGGAGTTCATCTTAGTCGGTTATCCGGGGTCTCATCCACCGACGGATTGATAGGCTTCGTCCACCTTACGGACACGCCGAGGAGTAGGAGTATAATCTCCGAACCTCGTTACATCGCTGCGTCTAAGGTTTGATCATCTTCGTTTCGTTTCTATTGTTTTATTTCCGTTGCGCTAACCCTAATCGTAGGAAGAAACGCGAAGAATTGGGGTCGGCTATTCACACCCCCCTCTCTAGCCGAGTCCATTGGTCCTAACAAGTGGTATCAGAGCGAGGTCGCTCTTCGCCGGTTTAACACCCGAGGGAGCACAAGCTAGAGAATGGATCTACTCGGAGAAGACATCACAATTCCACCCTTCTACGATCGCGACGACTTCGCGTATTGGAAGGTAAGGATGAAGTATTTTCTTATGACTAACATTGAAAATTGGAGTTGTGTACAATTAGGTTTCACTCCTCCGATGGATAAAGAAGGAAAACCTCTTGAGAAGAAGAAGTGGACGAATGAGCAAAACCACCAATCCACAATCAACGACGAGGTAATGAAAATATTTGAATTCTCATTACCTAACGATATATTGTGTAAGATAGGTGGTTACAACAATGCCAAGGAATTGTGGAACAACTTGGCCAAGTTCTATGAGGGGAGCTTCACTTCAAGCCATGAAGAGGAGTCAAGTGAGCTAAGTAGCTCACACCATGGAGATGTGGAATTAGAAGTTGATGGTTACTCAACATCTAAGGAAGAAGAGGAGGAGAGTTCTTCCTCAAGATCGGAGCAAGAAGAAGAAGCTTCTATCTCCGGAAGGGATGAAGAAGAAAGTCTTCATCCATCCTCAACCCTAGGTAACTCAAGCATTTCAATTTCAAATAAATTACACATAATGTGTTTTGAGTGTAGGGAGTATGGATATTACAAGAGTAAATGTCCAAAGAGGGTTAGAAAGACTCCACCGGCGCCAAAGGTCAAGGAAGCCGGAGTCCCAACACGCAAAGGCAAGGAGCACGTGGTGTGCTTCCAATGCAAGCGAAGGGGACATTATCGGAGCCAATGTCCGAGGGGGAGGCAATCTCACAAGGACAAGAGATCGAGCACATGTATAGGGGGAGCTAGGGCAAACCCTAAGGTAATCTCTAAGGCACATTCTTGCAATTCTAGTAGGATGCATGCTAGTAGCCTTATTGCTATTGTCAAGAATGATAAGCATGACAACAATAGAAACCAATACATGAGCTTAGGAGCCAAACATGTTAACCTAGATAAGGATAACTCTAGAAATGTCAACCCTAGGATTAACTCATCTAAGGTTAAGGGAAACCTAGGTAGGAATCCCAAATCAACTAGACACATGCCTAGGAATACCTCAAAGAAAAATGAAAAATTAAAAATTGAGGTATTAGAAAAGGAGAATCAAGTCTTGAAGTAAAGACTTGATACTTTGGAAAAGGCTCTTAAGAACTTGGAGAAGTCATCTCTAGGGTTTAAGGGTCAAAAATCCAAGTCCAAGGACAAGAAAGGTTTGGGTCACAAACCTAAGTCCCAAGTGGTCAAGCCCACTTATCACAATGTTCCATTCGATTATGGAACAAAATCTAGGGCTAGGAAGACCATCACCAAGGTCACAAGGGGAGTCACCCCTAGAGTTGATCTTGATGAGTCCCAAATGACCAAGGTTTCAAAGCCTAGGAGGGTCATTAGGAGGGTTGCTAGGGAAGTCATCCCTAGTGAATATTTAGTGAACCCAATGAGCTCCAATAGGTATTGGGTTCCTAGGAGCGTGATTTCATCACGCTAGATTAGTTAGGGTGTGCCAACCTTACTTGAATAGGTAGTTAACCTAATCATGGTAAAAGGTGGCACTTTAGGAATTTTCAAGGTATAATCAATCCTTGGAAATGAAATGGAAAAGTATTCCTAAGGTGTTTAGGATGTGCCAATCACAATTGAAGAGTTTTCTAGGGTCAATCTAATTGGCACATAGTGATCTAAAAGTCTTGAGGATATGATTTTAGGTCTATTACACTTAGGAATATAGAACCTATGGCAAAATGATCAAAATTATCAAAAATGTCAACTAAGGCTAGAATTAGGTATTTCCTATACCTTTATGTGCTATTTGCCATATCTTGTTTGCCATATGCCATGTCATGACATCATATTTATTTTATGATCATTTAAAATGTCATGATAATGCTTAGGTTATTTATATGTCATGCTTTATTTAAGTTTCATACTTTATGCCATGACATCATGACATTGTCACATGTTATTATGTATGATATCATTTTATGCCATGTCATCATTTTTTGCATTTATAATCAATGAAATTGATTTAAGGTAAAAAACATAATTTGATATGGAGATCAAATTGATGTTTAGAAAAATGCATGAGAACTTAGATTAAGCTAACCTAAACCCATATCTCACATCAAAATTGACTTGGATGTGTTTGATACACCTTAGATGAGTGTGAGATATTAGGATGATGAGTTAGGAACAAGGTGCATAGTTCTTGTACCTAGATGAGCCTAATTCGAAATTGGGGATCATAGGGAAAGCTTATGTACAAGTCATGTACATTTAGCCCAAAGATTGTGGTCCTAAATTAAAGGGTTTAAAATTATTTCAAAATTGATTTGAAAAACCTTGATGAAGCTTTTCTAGTGATAGCATTCATCATTGAGCAAGTTGATACAAAGTTGAGGTAAACTTGAACTATTTCAAAGTTTTTAAACTTTGTATCAAGATTGAAAAATGGAAGTTATTTTCATAGAAAACTATTTTTCCATGATAGTATATGTTATGAGAAATGTATCCTCAAAATTTCATAATTTTTGAAATTTTCTGTAATTTTCTAGAGGTTTCTGAATTTCGGGAGAAGAAAAATTCAGAAATCAGAGGTGTGGACCGATCAGGAGGTTCCCTGATCGGTCCAGGTCTGTATGGATCGGTCACTAGGACCGATCCAGGAAAGTGTGGATCGGTCTGGTGACCGATCGAGTGAAGGCTGATCGGTCTGGTGACCGATCAGAGCGTGCCAAATGCTGATTTTTCGACTGGTTGTCTGAAATTTCAGCTCGGGAATTGGTGTTTTAGAATTCTAAAGGTTTGAAACTCTCCAAGACATTATTGGTGCAATGGTCAAGGGGGAGTTGACCTTTAGGGGGAGTTTTACCTATTAGTCAAGGGGGAGTTGACTTTTAGGGGGAGTTTTTACTCCTAAAAGACTTGAGTGATATGGGATTTGTTGGAGTGTATACTAAAAGCCTAGCTTTTGGTATAAACATTTATCTAGAAATAAGAATCACATTGGTCGAATGTCTACATTTATGATAAATGTAGTTGTTCAATTAATTTATATTGTAAATGACATGGTGTGTGGTGTCACACACAGAAGATCATGTTATCAGTAGCTTATAAATTATAAACAGTAGCTCACGACCATGATGGAAAGGAACAAACCATTGGAAGGTCGTAGTGTAATTAGGTATTAGTTTATCTTGACTATATAATTACAATAGTACACTCAGAGTGTATTGAGTAGGACCATTTGAGGTCGTTTCTTTTATACTGACTTTATAAAGAAACAAAGACCTCGGTTATTATGGAAGTGTGTGCTCTTAATCCTAATGTAATAACAAGCACATATATTTGATATTTATTTCTTTAATTTATGAATGGGTGAGATTTAGTTCGTTGAATCAATAAACCCGATAAGTTGGGAAATGGTATCACTTATAGTGTGTGTTGTTGATTATAGAAGGAACCGTGTCCTAGAGATACTAGGTTGATAATGTCCTCAAGAGGAGCTCATAAAGATTGTCATGTTAAACCTTGGTGGACTTAGTCCGACATGATAATAAGGTTGAGTGGTACTACTCTTGGATTTAGATATTAATTAAATGAGTTGTCAATAACTCACTTAATTAGTGGACATTTGATATCTTAAACACAGGAGACTAACACACTCATAATAAGAAGGAGCCCAAAATGTAATTTGGGATTGGTGCGTAGTTCAATGATAATTCTCTAGTGGAATGAATTATCATTGATAAAATTAAGTTGTGTGTTGGCGAACACGGGATGCTTAATTTTATCGGAGACCAAAACCAATTCCTCCTCTCGGTCCCTATCGTAGCCTCTTATTTGTAGAAGTTTTATACCCACCTATACCCACCTTCTATACCCACTAATAAGGGTTGGCCAAGCTAGCTTGGGAACCAAGCTAGGGCCGACCTAGGTATATTATTGGCCGGCCCTAGCTTGAACCCAAGCTAGTGGGGCCGGCCAAATTAAATTAAAAAGGGATTTTAATTTTAGTTTTTATTATGTGGAAGAAATAATTTTTAAAGAGAATTAAAATTAAAATATCTCTCTTGTAAAAGATTTACAAAGATTAAAGAAAGAGATTAGATCTCTTTCCTTATTTGTAGATTGATGAGTTATTTTATTTTCTCTTTAAAAATTATCCACATGTTGATAAAATTAAAATTATAGAAATTTCCTTTATCAACCATGAAGAGATTTTAAAGAGAAATTTTATTTTAAATTTCCGGAAACAAATTAGGAAGTTTTAATTTGTTGATTAAAACTTGTCTAATTTATTTCCTCTAGAAGTGGGCCATTAGAGATTAAATTGGGAAATTTTATTTAATTTTTCTCAATTAAATCATGTCAAGGAAATTAAGGAAATTTTATTGTAATTAAATTTCCTAATTTGCCTAGGCCAAGGAATATAAAAGAAGGGGTGAGGTGCCTTCACAAGATACAACATCTATTATTCCTCTCCTCTTTTGTTCCTTGGTGGCCGGCCAACCTCTCCTCTCTTCCTCTTGTGGTGGCGAACCCTACCCTTCTATTGGAGCTCTTGTGGTGGCGGATACTACTCGGAGAAGAAGAAGAAGAAGGAGAAAGCTAGCATCTCTTGGAGCTTGGTTAGTATTTTGTTTTTCTTCCTTGTGAAGCTTCCTCTTTGTTGGCCGAACCTAGCTAGGAGGAGAAGAAGGTGATTGGTGGTTTCTCGTCTCGGAAGATCGTTGCCCACACAACGTCCGAGGTTAGAAGAGGAATACGGTAGAAGATCAAGAGATTTTTCTACAAGGTATAACTAGTAAATTTTATTTCTGCATCATGCTAGTTATTTATGGAAATAATACCAAATACAAGAGGCTTACGTTCTAGAATTTCGAATATGTTTTTTCGAAGTTGTGTTCTTTTGTTTCTTTCTTTTCCTTGTGATTTGATTGTTCTCTTTGGTTAACCTAAAGTTATTTTAGGAAATTAAATATTAGCTTTCTATTAAAGGTTTTGTCTAGTCGGTGGTGGTTGCTCCCATATCCAAGAAGGCCATGTGCCTTGCCACGTCAGTACTGGGAACCTTTTATGGAAATTAATATTTAATGGAATTAATAACTTAAGGAGACTTGGGTTGAACGTGTTAAGTTCCGCAGGAGATCCAAGTCAAAACCTAAAGGAACAAATAGATTAAGTTTTGGATCAAACGTGTTAAGTTCCGCAGGCGATCCAAAATTTAATTTAAAAGAACACATGGTAGCTAGGAAAAGGTTCAGACCTTTGTACAAAATTTTTGTACAGTGGAACATATAGGTTTTCCGAGTAGCAACCAACAATTGGTATCAGAGCTAGGGTTTTGCCTCTGTGTATTTGGTATTAGTTTAATTATGCACATGTCATACATAATTTAGGCAGGTTAATAGTAGGATGTGTTAACTTTGTGGATGCAGGATCCAACTATTATGGCTTTTAGTTATTATGTGTGTGATTGGACCCTTGGACATGTCAAGGGCATTTATCTGTGTGTGCATGATTGTATATAACAGGAGCTGTATTTAGTTTTATTAGGATTTTATTTTTGATCTAGATACATGTACATTCCTTTTATGGAATATAGGATCAAAATGTAAAATTCTATGTATGTCGCGGATCGAATCTTGCAAAGCGTGGAACCTTCTAAGGACCAGAGGCACAGCGGAACTAGTAGCAAGATGGATGCGACAGCTAGACCCGGTGGCGGTGGCCAAATATGGCAGCAGCTTGGGATGACAACACACGGAGGACAACTAGAGATAAAAGCCATAATAGTTGAAAATTAGATTTTCTATTTATTGCTTTTATATTGTCGTGTGCATGTTAGTATACATGACTAGTAGGCTAGCATAGTTAAAATTCCTCGCTTATAAATAACTATGGGAGAGGGATTTTAAATAAATCCCATGGTCTCCATTCTTGGTTTGTAAGTGATGCAAACAAGCTTGGCGTTGGCTCGAGTGCCTTCCTCCATATCGGATGAGCTTGTTTGTGGATCACTGACAGACTTCCATTTTGGATGACTATAGAAAGTTAATTAAGAGCGTGTGATCTTCCCAACGGAAGGGCATAATCTTATTAATGGACTTAGTGTCAAGTAATGGTATACACTTAGACACATCTAATAGTATCCTCCCCATCGGAGTCACTGCTATTATTTGTGTGACCAAATGAAACCAACTATTAATTTGTCATAAAACTAGGTTGACAAGATAATAAAATTAAAGGGTTAAAACCCCTCTTACAAATGATTGATTTTGTATACGTCCACACTAACGTGGCATACAAAATTAACGGTGTTTGAGATAATTTTATTTGTCATAAAGATACGTTGACAAGATAGTTAATGGGTAAAACCCTCCTTTTACAAATGTTGAATTTGTATACGTCCACACTAACGTGGCATGCAAAATTCACAGTGTTTGAGGTGTTGGTGAATTTAAATAATATTGTTTGAGGAATCAATATTTTATTTTAAATTCAAAGAGTTTTGACCAAATATTTGATCAAAGACAGATCAACTATTAATTTTATTCATCATAAAGTAAAGTTGACGAGATAATAAAATTAATGAATAAAATCTCCTCGATTTTGTATACACAAAATTCATGGAGATTTTAAGGAGTTGATCTTGACCAAATATTTTTGTGATTCTTAGGATGTTTGTCAATCCCTAGTAGTCATACTATAGAAAAAGACTTATTAGTCCCAATTGTAATGATTGGAAATAGGACTTGGACATTAAGGTAGACTGTCTTCTTAGAACTAAGAACAATTTAGATGTATTTAATTCATTAGTTGAAACATGTCCAGTGGTATTATCTACTAGAACCTGGAGTGTAGATACAAGATGCCATTAATCATGTCTGCAATTCATTGCAGGGTTCCAGGAAACCCGACAACTAAATGAAAGGTAAATCACCGTCCACATGGGCACTACTGTAAAAGTGGTAGCTGTTGCAGTGGGAGATGTTTATCTTTTGATAAGAATAAAATATGGATTTTAAGTAATTGTCTTTACGTACCAAGTTTAGAAAGAACCTGATTTCAGTTTCTAAACTATTATAGATATTGTGTCTATTTTGATAACAAAGTTGTTATCAAGAAAAATAGGAAAGTTATCTATTCTGGTATGATGGTTGACAAATGTTTATCTTTTGATAAGAATAAAATATGGATTTTAAGTAATTGTCTTTACGTACCAAGTTTAGAAAGAACCTGATTTCAGTTTCTAAACTATTATAGATATTGTGTCTATTTTGATAACAAAGTTGTTATCAAGAAAAATAGGAAAGTTATCTATTCTGGTATGATGGTTGACAATTTATAATCCAATAACTCCCACGATGCAACAAATGGAAATTAGTAACACATTTTCTAATTTTAAGAGAAAGCAACATTCGGAAATGAACCAATTATATCTTTGGCATATAAAGCTAGGTTATACTTGAGTAGGATTCATTGGTAGCTGATGAACTTTTGGGTTCATTGGTAGTGGAAATCTTTCCAACCTGCGAGTCTTACTTGGAAGAAAAATAACCAAGAAGCTTTTAAGTCCAAGGGGTATGGAGTCAAAGATATGTTGAAATCGGTTCATTCTGATTTGTGTGATCCTATGACTATCCAGACAAGAGGTAGTATTGAATATTTTGTCTAATTTATAGACAACTATTCAAGATACAAATAAATTTACTTAATGTATTGCAAGACTAAGTACTTTGATTAGTTCAAAGAGTACAAGGTTGATGTGGAGGAATAAAGTAAAAAGTCACTATGGAAGATCGTAGTGGCAAGTACCTCTTGAGTGATTTTAGGAGTTACTTATCAGAAGTTGATTTCAATCCCAACTAACTGCATCTGGTACACCCCAACAGAATGGTGTAGTAGAAAGAAGGTAAAGAACTCTTATGGAATAATTAGATAGATGATGAGTTATTCAGAAAATTACCAAATTTGTTTTAAGGATAAACTCTAAAAATGAAAGTGAACATAGTGTCTTCCAAGTCATAACTCTCTACTCATATAGAATTGCTGAATAGGCGTAAGCCTATTTTGAAGCATATTCGGATTCAGGTAATCCAACATATATGTTAAAGAGAGATAATGATAAGTTGGATAGGAGTTCACTTGTTTGTAAGTTATCCTAGATAAACAAAAGTAGGTTTATAGTCTTAAAAATCAGAAGGTCATTGATAACATCAATGACTGATTTTTAGAAAAGGACTATATAATGAACCACGTGCTCATAAGTAAATTTGTTCTTAAGAAAATAATAAAAGACATGTCTAATCTAGTACCAACTGTACAAGATGAGATACCACAAGAAAACCGCAACACGTATCACAAATGATACACAATTGCGTAAAATGCCTTGTCGTAGTGGGAGGGTTGTTAAGCAACCTTAAAAGATTCATGTTTTGGGAGAGTTTTGAACTCGATCCTGAAGGACATGAACCTGATCTCCGGACATATGATGAAGCACTCCAAGATAAATATGAAGCATCTTGGCAAAGAGTAATGAATAATAGAATTAGAATATATGTATTCTAATAAAACTGAAGCTTGTAGAACCACCAAGTGGTGTAAAAGCCTTTGGTGTAAAGGTCTATAATAAAAGAGGGATAGAGAGGAAGGTAGAAACCTTCAAAGCAAGGCTTGATGAAAAGGAAACCTTTTCACCGGTAGCCATGCTTAAGTCTATCCAGTTCTTTATCTATTTGGCAAGTGGATGTCAAGACAGATTCCTTAATAGAAGTCTTGAAGAAAGCATCCATATAAAGCAACCGAAGGGTTCATTGCAAAGTGCTAAGAGCATCTTGTGTAAGCTCAATCCTATGGACCGATACAAAGCTTCAAGGTCTTGGAACATCCAGTTTATCAAAGTAATCCACATCTATGGATTTATTGAGTAAACGGATAAAGTTTTGTGTATACAAAAGATGTGATGGAAACATGGTGATATTTCTTGTACTATACGTAGATAACATTTTTGGTAGTTGGAAACAATATCAAAATGTTGTCAGAAGTAGGGGTATGGTTGTCCAAATAATTCGATATAAAGGACTTGGGAGAATGTATATATTTTTTAAGATCAAAGTAATAAGGGATCACAAGAAAAAATATATTTATTCCAAGCTTGATACATCGAAAAAATCCTTGCTCGTTTTAAGCATGCAAAACTCCTCAAAAGGTTTCTTACCTTTTAAGCATGGAGTGTCTTTATCTAAAGAGATGTCTCCGATGACATTAAAGGAGATTGAGGACATGTAGGCAGTTCTTTATGCTTCGGCAGTTAGACAACCTAATGTATGCTATGCACGAGATCAGAAATCTATTTTGCTAAGAGCATAGTTAGCAGATATCAAAGTAACCCTAGACAAGGACATTGGACTGCAGTAAAGTATATATTAAAGTACCTTAGAGGCACTAAAGATTATATGCTAGCTTACAAGGCAGTTAATTTGGTTTCTATGGGTTGTATGGATTTTGACCTCCAATCGGATAGGGACAATAATAAGTCGACCTCGGGGTTTTGTGTTTACTTTAGGAGGTAAAGTCATAACTATGGAAGAGTGATAAGCATAGGTGTTTTTCTGGACTCCACCATAGAAGCTTAGTATATGGCAAGCCTCTGAGGTAGCCATTAAAAGCTGTATGACTCAATAACCTCAAGATAGACTTAGATATGATTTCTGGTTTATCCAAAGATTATTACAATTTATTGTAATAATGTTGGTGCAGTAGCAAACTCGAAGAAACCATAAGTCTATAAAGGCAAGTAAACACAATAGAGCACAAGTACCACCCAATACGAGAAATCGTATAAACGAGGAGAAGTTGTTGCTGCCTAGATTGCATCGGATGATGACCTATTGATCCTTCCACTGAGGTCCTTAAGGCAAGAGCTTTTGATGGGCATGTTGAAGGGTTAGGAATCAGATGTATGGCAACATATAGCAGCTTAGTCTTTTAGTATAAGTGGGAGATTGTTGGAGTGTATACTAAAAGCCTAGCTTTTGGTATAAACATTTATCTAGAAATAAGAATCACATTGGTCGAATGTCTACATTTATGATAAATGTAGTTGTTCAATTAATTTATATTGTAAATGACATGGTGTGTGGTGTCACACACAGAAGATCATGTTATCAGTAGCTTATAAATTATAAACAGTAGCTCACGACCATGATGGAAAGGAACGAACCATTGGAAGGTCGTAGTGTAATTAGGTATTAGTTTATCTTGACTATATAATTACACTAGTACACTCAGAGTGTATTGAGTAGGACCATTTGAGGTCGTTTCTTTTATACTGACTTTATAAAGAAACAAAGACCTCGGTTATTATGGAAGTATGTGCTCTTAATCCTAATGTAATAACAAGCACATATATTTGATATTTATTTCTTTAATTTATGAATGAGTGAGATTTAGTTCGTTGAATCAATAAACCCGATAAGTTGGGAAATAGTATCACTTATAGTGTGTGTTGTTGATTATAGAAGGAAACTGTGTCCTAGAGATACTAGGTTGATAATGTCCTCAAGAGGAGCTCATAAAGATTGTCATGTTAAACCCTGCAGGTGGACTTAGTCCGACATGATAATAAGGTTGAGTGGTACTACTCTTGGATTTAGATATTAATTAAATGAGTTGTCAGTAACTCACTTAATTAGTGGACATTTGATATCTTAAACACAGGGAGACTAACACACTCATAATAAGAAGGAGCCCAAAAATGTAATTTGGGATTGGTGCGGTAGTTCAATGATAATTCTCTAGTGGAATGAATTATCATTGATAAAATTAAGTTGTGTGTTCGGGGCGAACACGGGATGCTTAATTTTATCGGGAGACCAAAACCAATTCCTCCTCTCGGTCCCTATCGTAGCCTCTTATTTGTAGAAGTTTTATACCCACCTATACCCACCTTCTATACCCACTAATAAGGGGCCGGCCAAGCTAGCTTGGGAACCAAGCTAGGGCCGGCCTAGGTATATTATTGGGTGGCCGGCCCTAGCTTGAACCCAAGCTAGTGGGGCCGGCCAAATTAAATTAAAAAGGGATTTTAATTTTAGTTTTTATTATGTGGAAGAAATAATTTTTTAAAGAGAATTAAAATTAAAATATCTCTCTTGTAAAAGATCTACAAAAGATTAAAGAAAGAGATTAGATCTCTTTCCTTATTTGTAGATTGATGAGTTATTTTATTTTCTCTTTAAAAATTATCCACATGTTGATAAAATTAAAATTATAGAAATTTCCTTTATCAACCATGAAGAGATTTTTAAAGAGAAATTTTATTTTTAAAATTTCCGGAAACAAATTAGGAAGTTTTAATTTGTTGATTAAAACTTGTCTAATTTATTTCCTCTAGAAGTGGCCGGCCATTAGAGATTAAATTGGGAAATTTTATTTAATTTTTCTCAATTAAATCATGTCAAGGAAATTAAGGAAATTTTATTGTAATTAAATTTCCTAATTTGCCTAGGCCAAGGAATATAAAAGAAGGGGTGAGGGTGCCTTCACAAGATATAACATCTATTATTCCTCTCCCTCTTTTGTTCCTTGGTGTGGCCGGCCAACCTCTCCCTCTCTTCCTCTTGTGGTGGCGAACCTACCCTTCTATTGGAGCTCTTGTGGTGGCCGGATACTACTCGGAGAAGAAGAAGAAGAAGGAGAGAAAGCTAGCATCTCTTGGAGCTTGGTTAGTATTTTGTTTTTCTTCCTTGGTGAAGCTTCCTCTTTGTTGGCCGAACCTAACTAGGAGGAGAAGAAGGTGATTGGTGGTTTCTCGTCTCGGAAGATCGTTGCCCACACAACGTCCGAGGTTAGAAGAGGAATACGGTAGAAGATCAAGAGATTTTTCTACAAGGTATAACTAGTAAATTTTATTTCTGCATCATGCTAGTTATTTATGGAAATAATACCAAATACAAGAGGCTTACGTTCTAGAATTTCGAATATGTTTTTTCGAAGTTGTGTTCTTTTGTTTCTTTCTTTTCCTTGTGATTTGATTGTTCTCTTTGGTTAACCTAAAGTTATTTTAGGAAATTAAATATTAGCTTTCTATTAAAGGTTTTGTCTAGTCGGTGGTGGTTGCTCCCATATCCAAGAAGGCCATGTGCCTCGCCACGTCAGTACTGGGAACCTTTTATGGAAATTAATATTTAATGGAATTAATAACTTAAGGAGACTTGGGTTGAACGTGTTAAGTTCCGCAGGAGATCCAAGTCAAAACCTAAAGGAACAAATAGATTAAGTTTTGGATCAAACGTGTTAAGTTCCGCAGGCGATCCAAAATTTAATTTAAAAGAACACATGGTAGCTAGGAAAAGGTTCAGACCTTTGTACAAAATTTTTGTACAGTGGAACCTATAGCTTTTCCGAGTAGCAACCAACAGGATTATCACTAAGTTAATTGTTGGACCTTAGTATCAAGGGGGAAATTAAGAGTTTCAGTGAAAGGTATGGGACTTTCATTAGGATGAAACTCTTGACCTTGATTCACTCTTTTTGATGTGTGTCAAAAAGGGGGAGAGTGTAGGTTTGGGGAGAATGTTCAAGGAAGAACATTAGAAAACCTAAGTAATGTTCAAGGAAGAACATTAGAAAACCTAAGTTAGGTTATGGTTTTGTCAAACATCAAAAAGGGGGAGATTGTTGGTGGAACCTTAGGTCAAGGTTGACCTGGTTGACCCGACTCGAGTTGACCTGACTCGAGTTGTATTTTGATGTTTGACGAAAATAGAAGAGTTGTATTTTGATGGGAGATTGTTGGTGCAACCTTAGGTCAAGGTTGACCTGACTCAAGTTGTATCTTGATGTTTGACAAGAACAGAAACTTGGGAGGTTGTGGGTGCAACCCTTGGTCAAGGTTGACCTGATTGACCCGAGGTGAGTTGACCTGACTCGGAAAAGTCCAAGCAGGGAGCTTGGCGCGGGAAAAGTCTAAGCAGGGAGCTTGGCATGGGAAAAGTCCAAGCAGGGAGCTTGGCACGGGAAAAGTCCAAGTATGGAGACTTGGCACGGAGAAGTCCAAGTATGGAAGCTTGGCACATGGGAAGTCGGAGAGGGCTCGGTAGCTCGTTCTCCGGAATGTGGTCAGAGAGGGCTCGGGAGCTCGTTCTCTGGACCGGATGGAAGTCGGAGAGGGCTCGGTAGCTCGTTCTCTGAACTGAGGTCAGAGAGGGCTCGGTAGCTCGTTCTCTGGACCGGATGTGGAAAGTCCTGGTGAGTGAAGCCAGGCAGTGGGAAAGTCCTGGTGAGTGAAGCCAGGCAGTTGGAAAATCCTGGTGAGTGAAGCCGGGCAGATTGGAAATCCTGGTGAGTGAAGCCAGGTGAAAACCCTAGTGAGTGAAGCTAGGTGAAAGTCCTGGTGAGTGAAGCCGGGCAAGGGAAAATCCAGATGGATCAAGGGTGATCGGACATCTGGTGTTGAGAAGGTCAAGTAGGTCAAGGGAGTGACCGGATACTTGACACGAAGAGAAAAGTCCAAGTGGGTCAAAGGGATTGACCGGACACTTGGTAGGGAGTCTTAGCAGGTCAAGGGAGTGACCAGATGCTAAGCATGAGATACCAATAGGTCGAGGTTGATCGGATATTGGTTTGGAAGGCGTGGGACTTGGTTTGGGCAAAAACCAAGCTCTGGATCGATCAGTGGATCGATCCAGTGATACACTGGGTATCTGGATCGGTCTGGTGACCGATCAGTAACCAAACAGTAGCCTACTGAGTGTTATCTGATCGGTCTGCAGACCGATCAGGAAACAACGATCAGAAGGCAAGAAGATCGGGAGAAGAAGGAGGGGGATCGGTCTGTGGACCGATCCACCTGAGTCCTGATCGGTCCACAAGACCGATCAGAGAGTTGGGCAACTCTCTGTGAAGCTTCTGATCGGTCTGGGGACCGATCAGGACCTGTCCTGATCGGTCCCCAAGACCGATCAGAGAAGGTCTGGACCGATCAGGAGTGTGCCTGATCGGTCCAGGCCCTAGCCGTTGCGACTCAACGGCTAGTTTATGTGTCTTCTTCTTCGCAGGATATATACCGAGGTCGAGGGTCTCTACAGTACTTCTTCTCCTGGTTCCTGCGATCTGAGCTTTGTTGAGCTCCCCATTTGCTGAAGCTTTGTGTGAGCTTCCGTCGGCTGGTTGTCTAGCTGCTGTGCTTGAATCCGTGAAGTTGTTGCTTCATCAACGGACTTCAGTCGACAACAAGAAGGCAAGAAAACTTGGTAGTGTTTGTACATTCATATTCTTCTTATTTGCTTTCTCTATTGTTGTACTCCTTATTGCTGTTGCAAAGAGATTGTGGCGAGGTTTCTCCACCCAGAAGGAGTTCATCTTAGTCGGTTATCCGGGGTCTCATCCACCGACGGATTGATAGGCTTCGTCCACCTTACGGACACGCCGAGGAGTAGGAGTATCATCTCCGAACCTCGTTACATCGCTGCGTCTAAGGTTTGATCATCTTTGTTTCGTTTCTATTGTTTTATTTCCGCTGCGCTAACCCTAATCGTAGGAAGAAACGCGAAGAATTGGGGCCGGCTATTCACACCCCCCTCTCTAGCCGAGTCCATCGGTCCTAACAGAAGGCGCCTTCATGATGGAGGCGCCTCCAAACCTACTGGAGGTGCCTCCAAGCTGGCAGCTCCATTTTTCAGCTTGGTTTCTTCAACTTCCGATGCTCCGTTCTTTTGGGTGATAGCGGCCAACCGGAATAGGGCTCACCCGAACCCAATTCCCGGCCTTCTCCTCGGGCAGCCTTCCGTCCCGGCTTAACGTCCCTCACGCCCACCGGAGTACTCTTCCGCAGCTCTCTCGTCCTTCGGACGCACCGAGCTCGTCGACTCCATTCCCGTGCCGTCCTTCTCGCTAGCTGCGTCTTCCGCTCGACTTCCTGTGTTCCTAAGCTCCTGCACACTCAGACACAGGGATCAAACACAGCAGGACCTAACTAACTTGGTTGATCACATCAAAACTACCATGGGGTCTAACAATCTCCCCCTTTTGATGTGTATCAACCCAAGTTCAAGTTAGGGTTAAAATAGACATAAAAAGTAATTTTAAAGAAAAATTACTAAAATAACAAGTTAAACATAATTTTTTGGAATTAGTAAAATTGTAACACTTTATAAAAATAAAGGAAATTTTAAATTTTTCTAACTCCCCCTAAACATTTATAAAAATAAAAAACTTTAAATTTATCTAACTCCCCCTAAACTTGTACTTTTCTCTCCCCCTTTGATCAGAGCAAAAATGGGGTCTTAAGAATTTTCAAGTAAGATTGAAGTTTTTTGAAAATTTTCCAAGTTAAAAATGAATTTTTGAAAAAAAAAATTGCTAAGTTAAAATGAATTTTCTAAGTAAAAAAAAAATCCTAACAAAATGTTCAAGGGTTCCAAAAAAAAATTTCTAAGTCAAGTGAAATGAACTTTTAGAATTCTCCAAAAAAATTTCTAACCCAAAAAAAAAAAATTAAGTTAGAAAAAAAAAATTTCTTAGGAATTTTTGTTTATTTTAACAAATATTTGATAAACTTTCAAAGCATTATTTAATACTTTTTCAGAAAGTTAATTAACCATTTTTTTTCAATATTTTAGCTTCCAGGTCGTGACGAGGCACTAGGCCTTCTTGATTATTGGAGCAACAACCACTTCCTTAGACAAAGCTTCCATAAAGAATTTCAATGTTTAATTTTCTCACTGTAAGCTTTTTTATTTTTGAAAAATTAATTAAGCACAGATTTTGGAACCCAATAGAGGTTCCTTCCTACAGGATTATTCAAAAATCTAGGGGTACATAGTTTCTTGGTATTTTTCTAAGTTGACCTTGATGTTTCCTTATATACCAATTTAATTTACCATAAATTCTTAATTTTGAATTTGGAAATTGATTTAAGCATGCATCAGATTTCAGTTTTTCAATTTCTAATTTCAAATTTTCATTTTCTGATTTTAGATGATCATACATTTCTAACGGGCATGCTCTTGCTAGATTCAACTTTAGTTCAGCATTCTTTTTTTCTAATTGATCTAACTCTTTAGAAAGAGACTTGATAAATTTAAAAGATTGAGTTGGGGTTAGATTGCGTACCTTACTTACCTGGTCTGGTGACGCTCCCGCTTCACTGCTGCTTTCTTCTTCTGATGTTCCTCCCCCTTCATCGATGCTCATCTCTGAGCTTGAGTCTTCTTCTGGTTGATGGTTCACCAATAGCGCTAACCCTGAGAATTCTTCGATGTCCGGCTCAGAGGTTGACGAATCTGACCAAGTAGTCTTCAGATTCTTGTACTTGGAGGGTTCTGGTTTCTTGTATTTTGGCTTTGCCCTTTCTTTCTCCTTTCTCTTTAGCTTTGGGCAGTCATCTTTGATGTGTCCCTCTTCGTTGCAGTTGTAGCAGCGAACCGTCCTCTTCTTTCAATGATGCCTCTACGATTTAAATTTATTAGTACTGATCCTGTCCGAACCAGGAGTCAACGGACACTGGGCACGTGGCGCTCCCTGCTGGATCCTCGAGTGCTCCGGCGAACCTGCAGCAAAACCGAGCCGGGAGGGGTGTCCCGGCGACGGCCCTCCGACGCTCAAGTTAGGCGAGGAATAACAAAAAGGTGGCCTCCCGATGAAGACTTGCGTACCTGCGGTGAAGAAATGGGGACCTTATATAGACCTCTCGAAGGAGCCTGGGCGCGCCAATCAAAGCAATCACCTGCTTTCGACCATGCCCAGGTATGAGTCTGTCAGAAAGATGCCCATAAGGCCATACCGCCACTATATCAACCTCTCCATGATGTGACGGCGAGATCCTCCATCGTACACTCTTGTGTACGGCGTAATCATCAGACATGCCCTTGCTGACATCCCATATCCTGAGCCGAACGAATAGGCCGCTCGGCTAACCTTCATACCCTCGCCCTTATCCTGGCCGAACGGACCACCCGCTCGGACCTTCGGTCCCAGCCGGGCAGACGCCCCGATCGGCCATTCGGTTCTCCTGCCTTGACGTCGGAAACCCCAGCCCATGACTGGGTTATCTTTGGTTCCGCTCGGACCTACTCAGCTGCTCGGCGAGGCCATTAACCGCTTAGTCAGCCCTCCATCTGTCCTCAAGCTGAGACCCTTCAGGAAGTGGATCCCCCATTCTTACCGCCGGATCAAGTACTAAAAAACTTATTGAAGCGTCTTACCAGTAGTGCCACTTCGGATTCGTCGACTGAGGCTTCGGAGTCAGAACCGTTTACATTTGCCTTTAGAGCTATGTTCTGACTGGTCTTATCTACTCCATTTGGCTCTGAAACTCGAGATTCGTGAAGTTCAAAAGTCGAAAATAATTGTTCTAACGTACTTACCTCGAGGTCCTTAGAGATGTAGTACGTATCTACTAAGGAGGCCCACTCTGGAGTTCTTGGGAAGGCATTGAGCGCGTATCAGATAGAATCCCGGTTGGTTACCTCTTCTCCAAGGTTCGTTAGTTGCGTTATCAGCTCCTTGATTCTCGCTTAGAGTTGCGCTACCTTCTCGCCTTGGTTCATCCGGAGGTTTGTTAACTGGTTCCGGAGGATGTCGCGCTTCGCTTCGGAAGTACCTTCGTGAAGCTCCAGGAATTTTTCCCAGAGATCTTTCGCTGATTCGTAGCTTCCGATCCTATTTACCTCCTGCGGCGGTAGCACACTGAGAAGGTGGAACTCTGCCTTTCCGTTGGCGACGAAATCGGCTTGCTTCTTCTTGCTCCATGTGTTTTCTTCTCTGTCTTTCGGCGCTGCAAAACCATATTTCATTGTAATAAGAATATCAAAATCCATTTAAAAAAATACCTCTATTTTGCGCTTCCATGTGACGAAGTCTCCGTCGAACTTCGGGGGATGGATGTTCGCTCCGGCCATCGTCTTGATCGTAGTGCTTCAGTTGGCGGTAAGTCCTTCTGAGGCGATCATGCTCTGATACCACTTGTTGGTGCAGCGGAGGCCGGCAAGAGGGGGGTGAATTGCTAAAATCAAAAAATAAAAACTACCCTCCTCGGATTTTAACTCAGAATTTAAATCAGCAATAATAATAGCAACTAAATTAACGAAACAGAAAAAGAAACAGGAACAGAAAATAGACTCAGGATTTTAACCTGGTTACAACTAAGGAGGTTGTTAATCCAGGACAGTAGAAAAGAGCGCACTAAGAAAATTCTCCTTCTCTGAAGGCGGAGAAGCCTTTTACACTTTTGTAGCTCACTAGTTGCTTAGGAATTGCTTACAGATTGATTGCTTGAGTTGTTATTAAATTCCTAGCTCCAGGGGCCTTTTTATAACTCCTGAAAATTCTATCCCGAGGGTCCAAGGCGCCTCCAACAAGGTTTAAGGCGCCTCCAACAAGGTTTAAGGCGCCTCCAGCTCGGTCAGCGGATAAAACTTTATCCGCAGCGCAAACGGTCAAAACAGACCTGTTGAAGGCGCCTTCAACAGGGTTGAAGGCGCCTTCATGATGGAGGCGCCTCCAAGCCTGCTGGAGGCGCCAGCTTGGTTTCTTCAGCTTCCGACGCTCCGTTCTTTTGGGTGATTGCGGCCAACCGGAATAGGGCTCACTCGAACCCAATTCCCGGCCTTCTCCTCGAGCAGCCTTCCGTCCCGGCTTAACATCCCTCGAACGCCGCACACGCTCTTCACGCCCACCGGAGTACTCTTCCGCAACCCCCTCGTCCTTCAGACGCACCGAGCCCGTCGGCTCCATTCCCGTGCCGTCCTTCTCGCTAGCTGCGTCTTCCGCTCGACTTCCTGTGTTCCTAAGCTCCTGCACACTCAGACACAGGGATCAAACACAGCAGGACCTAACCAACTTGGTTGATCACATCAAAACTACCATAGGGTCCAACAGAGTACACTGGCGGACAAGAAGGAAGCGCGTGATGTTTTCGAGGAATGAGAAGCCGGAGCAAAAGATTGCTCGAGGAGAAGGCTAGAATATGGGTTTGGGTGAGCCTAATTCCGGATGGCCAAAATCACCCAAGCGAATGGAGCCAGAACAGAGGAGGAATCGGACAGTCAACATGGTGTTGACTGTTTGGGTGCTTGGACCAAGTCCAGGCGTTTGGACCCTCCAGTCGCTCGGACTAGTCCGGGCGCTCGGACCCCTGGGTACCCCTAGGGGTGCCTCCTCGATGCTTTGCTAAGCAAGGGTGTCTGAGCGCTTGGACTGGTCCGAGCGCCTGGACCAGGATAAGTTTATCCTTTGTGAACTGCTATTAGTGTGGATAAAGTTTTATTCACGTCCAAGCGCCTGAACCTGATCTAGGTGGAGCTGCCACGTCAGCAAACAGTCCGATTTGACCAGCATACTATAAATAGAGTTCTGGTCTCAGTAGTTCATAACAACACTTGCTTGTACTTGAATTGCTTTTATGTTCTACTACTTTAATTGTGAGCTGTCAACGTTGTAAAAGGCTACTCCGCCCGAAGGAGAATTCTAGTGAGCTTTTCATAGTCTGATTGCAAACCATCTTTCTTTCATTAATTAGTTTATTTTAATTAATTCTTTTACACCCAAGTATTTTTCTAATTTAGTTTGCAAAGAATGAGAAAAGTTTGATTTTATTTTTTAGGATAATTCACCCTTTCTTGTCGGCCGCAAGAGACCAACCATTGATATCAAAGCAAGGTCACACTTCACCAGACTAACCGTCGAAAGAAGCATGAGTCAGAGCCATGATTTAAGATCGAACCATGTAGGTAAAACCTTGATTAAAGTAGGGGAAGCCCTGAACAGGTCAATGATCTGATGCTTGAGGGAAGACCCTGAGCAGGTCAAGAGTGACCCGATGCTCGAGGGGAGACCCTAAGTAGGTCAAGAGTGAGCCGATGCTTAAGGGGGGACCTTGTGGTCCTTTGTTTGAGAGAGGATTATTGGGGTTGCAAGGTTACAAATATAGTCCCATATTGAAAACACATGGGAAAGATCATGGATTTATAAGAAAAAGATATCTCTATTGGTGTGAGGTCTTTTAAGTAAAGGTCAAAAATAAAATTATGAGTACTTAGACCCTAAATAAATAAAATCATACTAATTTTGACTTAATTAATCTTGATTTATATTTTCAACATTCCCAATATTATTAAGCTTCCATCTTCGAGTCTGCAACCTGTCAATATGAGATTCTTGCTTGTGAACAAATGTCCAAGCATAATATCAGACAGGAAGGGGCATCTGCATGCATTAATAAGTCCAAAATATAGTGTCTAGAAAAGTGGGGTGGTAATCTGTATCCAGGCAAACAAGAAACTAGCATTCGAATACATCTCTTTTATGACTAAGTAGTTTAAAGGAAATAACCGCAAAAACTCCATAAAAGGTTCTTTCTCAAGACTGAGTTCTTTCATATCAGATCTTTAGTGTTAAATTTCAGATTCAAACAAATAAGAAGTTAAATAGGAACCAGCCTCTTGTTTCCAAAAACTGCTAGCTACTACTTGCTGATTGATGCAAACTTTTAGTCAACATGCACAATGGTTATTGTGTGTAACTAGCATTTAACTAACATGTTGAAAGACACATCATGACCAGTACAGGCCAAGGCCACTTTTACCAGATGATTGTGGAAAATGATATTTGACAAGAAATTTATGTCACAATTGCTAAGGATCTCCAGACGAAAATATTCAGCCATAGGCTCATTTCACAGAAAACAAAGGAAATGCTACTCAACTTTGTGTTTCTTACTTTCTCAAGAGGGAAATCTTTGTGTTGTGCACTTTCAAATTGATAACAATATCAGTCATGTCAGCCAAGATTCCCTTAGCCATATGCATATCAAGGCCAAGATTCCCTTGCTCTTAGACCATATCAAAATTGATTGGCAAGGGATCCATCACTCTCCACCAATGGCGGAGAGTGGCCCATCCTCTGGTCCACGTTTTGCAGACTAGAGGATCCTGAGCTGTTGTCGGAGTGCTCTTCCAAGTGCAGTATGCTCCAAGTTAAAAAATGTTGTCATGAAGTTGCAAATTCCAATGTTTAAGAGATTATTGACAATCACTTCTTGGCTTCCTGGTTGCGTACAATGGCAAGGAGATAGGAACAAGAGAGATTATATATATATATGTCTGAGAAAAATAATCAATTTACTATTTCATATTATCATTTGCAGTTGGTCTCAAGATTAATTTAATGTTGTTAATCATTTTAAGTGTCACCCCAAATACATAAAGAACAAGCTGGTAGAAAATGTAAACAGATGGAACCTATCAAAAAAACTTATTGCAAACACTTCCTGATTTAATTTTAGTGCTTCAGATCGTGGGACAATCACATGAAGTACTAGAATGGAACAGTTTCCACAAAATCATGTAACTTAATAAAATGCCATTGATCTATATACTTACCAATGCCAAACTTCGAAATCCGAGGAGATACAGATCCAGTGTTTGCCAGAAGAGTTTTAATGGTATTACAGATGTTGCGATCATCTCCAACAGCTCCATCAGTTATGAGAAAAATTTGTGGAACTGAACTATTTGTACTTGATAATAAACCAATTATCTACCAGAAAAGAAACACTAACAGAACAATCCATATTTTAAAAAACTTTTAAAATCTTTTAAAGAACACTAACAGACACACTAACCACCATAAAATCTTTTAAAAAATATTATTAAAATCTTTTAAATATTTTTAATAAATCATTTAAAAAATCATTTTATTTTTTTTAAAAAAACTTTTAAAAATCTTTTTTTTAAAAAAACTATTTTATTTTAAATTAATTAACAGGAAATTAAAAATTAATTAAAACATAAATCTTAATTAACCTTAATTAAAACTTAATTAATTTAAACTTAAAACTTAATTAAATAATTAAACATATAATTAAAATTTAATTTAATTTAACCTAATTATATAATTAATAATTAAACATTAATCTCAACTTAATTGATAACCTTAATTTCATTAACTAAACCTAATTAAACTTAATTTAAAATTTTAACCCAATCAACTTTAATTTTAACATTAATTAAAATCTTAACATTACTTTAATTAAAAATTCAATTTAATTAAAAAAAATTCATTCTAATTAAAAATGTAACATTAACTCAATTTAATTAAAACCTTAAAATAAATTCAACTCAATTTAATTAAAATTTAACATAAATTTTACTTTAATTAATAATCTAACCTTAATTAAGAATTTAGTTTAATATTAATTGAAAACTTAATTTAACTTTAATTAATAACTTAATTTAATTTAACTCAATCAAATTGTTTTATCAATTAACATATAGCTAATCAAAATTTAATTGTAACCTTAATTAAAATCTTAACTTTACTCTAACTTATTTTAAATTAAACTTGATTTTACTTAAAAATTTAATTAAAACTTAACTTTAAAATTTAACTGAAACTTAACTTTAAAACTTTAATTTAAGTTAATTAAAATTAAGACATTAGATTAAGGGGGAGTGTTAGGGGGAGAATATGTTTTTATGATTTTTCAAATTCTAGGCTACTTCCTTAATTATATTTTCTAAAAATCCCATTTTTCCTAGTGTTTAAAAATTTGTTATGGACTTAGCCTAGGTGTTTCCCTTAGTTAGCATGTACCTATAGTTTTTAGGCAGCTCCCATCTCACAAAGCACATTAGGATTAATTTGTTTGCGTATTCAAAAATATAAAATAGTGTGAGATGCATAAGGTGTTGTCGGATACTTATATCTGTTAGAATACAAACAATTTGTTGTCGGAGATTTTTAGGGGACTTAGTTGAATTTAAAAATTACACAGAATTTAAATTCAACTTACAGTTGAGCTGATATGAGCAGATGATTTCAAGCTGCCAACAGAGGCTAATTTTTATCCAAGTGTCAGTGACTGAGTGAGCAAAGCGTCCGAGCAAAGAGGCCGGTCAGATGAGGTAGACAGGCCGAGCAAGAGAGGCCGGTCGAGTCGAGCGGACAGACCGGGCGACAGACAGGTCGGGCTGTCAGAGGGGCCGACCGGGTGGAGCAGACAGGTCGGGCTGTCAAAGAGACTGGCCGACCGAAGATCCCGAGCGGACAGAGAAGTCTGTCGATCTGACAAAGAGATCGATCGAGCGAGCTGACCGAGGCCTGCGAGTCACAGTTTCCTTGAAACAGATTCGCCCACCTCCGGTTGTGCTTCGAGGTTTACAAGGGTCGTCTGAGGAAGGAAAATGGAGAGTCTTTACTTTGCTTGCTATCTATCTTCTTCCTATGATCGGGGCCTCCTTATGTAGGAGCTCGGATTAATGGCTACATGGAAAAATGTTGATTGTTCCACTTGGGTAAATTTTGCCCTGATCGGTCAGGTGTTCGTGTGTGCAGGTCGTGCTCGCACACAAGTCAGCTTGGTTCAGTGAAATCCAGACTCTGGATTTGCATCCCCCTGCGTACCCATGCATGAGAGAGAACCTCTCCCCATGCATTTGTTCACATCCTCAATGTATGTGAATCAATATAAACCAACAAAAATGCCTTGAAACTTTCAATCTGGGACTAAAGTCTCATTCACAATGGAGCCTTTTTCCTCTTCCATTTCTTCTCCATTCACTTATATTTAACAATATATGTGTATCATTATAAGTCTGAACAAAAAATACTATAACACATTGATTAAGTTAAACAATCCTTCTTAATAAATAGTTAGTTGGATTAATTTTTACTTAATTTAACTAACCTAATGAATGCTACTATTTTTTGATAGTTAGTTAGGTTAGATATTTAAGAATAAACTTTTAATGATTATTTTTAAATTAATATTAGATTAAGGGGGAGGATCTATTTTGAAAAATCTTTTAAAAAATTACTTTGAAAACATTCTTTGAAAAATACTTTATAAATGGTTTAAAAATTATTTTGTAAAACTTCTTTAAAAAAACTTTAAAAAATATTTTGAAAAAAGTTTTGAACATTACTTTGAAAATTACTTTAAAAATATTCTAAAGATTACTTTAAAAATATTTTAAATATTATTTTAAAAATTACTTTTAAAATATTTTACAAAATACTTTGAAAATTTACTATGAAAAAGCTTAGAAAACTACTTTCCAAATTACTTTGAAAATGACTTTTAAAAATTGTTTGGAAAATACTTTAACAATTATTTTTGAAAATAGTTTGAAAAATATATTAAAAAATATGTTTCAAAATAGTTAGAAAAGTTACTTGATAATTACTTTGAAAAATCTCTTAAAAATTTTCTTGAAATTTTTTTAACTTATTTTTGGAAATCTGTGCAGCTCTTCCTCAAATAGACCTAAAAATCTTTACTAGATTACTTGATGTATTTACTTATCTTATATTTTGAGTGGAACTTATTTACATGTTTATTTTTTTGTTGAATGTCAAAGAGGGAAGATAAGAGTTTAAGTTACGAAAAAGTAAGAGTTCTATAAAAATTTTAACTTAACCATAAAATGATCAAGTGAATAAACAAAATGTTAAACTATTTTGTTCTTTTAAATTATAATCATGTTCTTTGTTATTGCAAAATTTTCTAACTTTAACCCATATTATCATTGTATTAAAAAGGGAGATTGTTATTGCAGTTGATACCAATGATCAAACTTAGGTTTTGATGAATGATAAATGGTTAAAGTTAGGTTTTGTGTAATCTATTGTTCTTACCAAGTGTGTAAAACTTGATGGGTCTGGAGGACCTAACACTAGGCTGAAATTTAGCTAGGTCTGTTGAACCTAATAACTGGTGGGAAGTCCAGATAAGTCAAGGAGTGACCCGATATCTGGCAGGAAGTCCAGTTGGGTTTATGGGACCCGACAGCTGACCGAAGTCTAGTTGGATTTACGGACCTAATAACTGACGGGAAGACCTGGTGGGTCAAGAGACGAGTCAAGTGACTACATATAATAAGTAAAGGTAAGCAACTGGAGGAGAGATCCAGTGATGATGCATTTTCGATTGAGGGAATAGTAAGCGTCGGCCCGACCTAGGATTTCAGCGAAACTCATGGTCAGGATTGGATAGTCTAGAGACTGCCAAATATGTTACTATTCATTTTTCATATTATTGGTTGTTATGCTAACCTTGTTATGCAAGAAATCATGGGGCTGAAAAAAGGGGGCTCCAGGTGCTTGGACACGGTCTAGGCGCTCGGAGGTCCCAACTCTCGGAGGTAGTCAAGGCGCCCGAGCAAGAAGGTGAAGCAGCGCGCGACTGGCTGAGGTGTCACACACTGGTTGGCTGGTACACGTCATAGTCTAGGTGCCCGGACGGGTTCGGGCGCTCACAGATGGATAAAATTCAACGGATAGAACTTCACTGAGGTCACGCCACGTTAGCATTGTGGGGGCACCTGGGACCACTCCAGGTACCAGGACAAGATTATAAAAAGAGGATTTAACCAACACCTTAAAAGAACATCATTCGCTACAACTTTCGTTCTTGTGCGTTGCTTCGAGAAGGCTCCGACGATATTGAAAGGTTGCTCCAACAATAGATGAT
Organism: Zingiber officinale; assembly: GCF_018446385.1. NCBI lineage: Eukaryota > Viridiplantae > Streptophyta > Magnoliopsida > Zingiberales > Zingiberaceae > Zingiber > Zingiber officinale. Next base: position 138,748,913 of record NC_055993.1, read on the forward strand.
CAAGTAATTGTGTTCATACTTCCTTCTTGCCAGTAATTTTTTGTTTTAGATTTAATTTTTAACTGATAGTGATTGCCCAATGAAAGCACTCAATGAGTGTAGGCCTTGGAATAAAAGTCGTCGAAGGCTCTGAACCAAGTAAAAAATACTTATGTTAGTGCTTGCTCTTTTAACTTTCTCTTTTCTGCTGCGTTTGTTTTAACTTGTGATTTTAGAAAAAGTGACGAATGCTATTCTCCCCCTCCCCTCTAGCATATTTTTGATCCTACACAACCTGCACCAATAGATACTTGATTGGGAAAGTCCTAACTAGAGGTTAGACAAGGGTAAAGTCCTAACTAAAGGTTAGATAAGGGTAAAGCCCTAACTAGAGCATTAGGCAAGGGAAAAGTCCTAATTGTAAGTACTCCATGGTAGTTTTGATGTGATCAAACAAGTCAAGTTAGATCTTGTTGTGTTTTGATATCCTTGTGTCTAAGTGTATAGGAACTTAGGAGCACAAAAGGTTGAGCGAAAGATGTAGCTAACGAGAAGGACAACAAGAGAGAGAACTAACGGGCTTAGTGCGTTTGAGGGATGATGCACTGTAGAAGAGTACGCTGGCGGATGAGAAGGAGGTGCACAACGTTTTTGAGAGACAAGAAGCCAGAGCGAAAGGTTGCTAGAGAAGGTCGGAAGATGGGTTCGAGTGACCCCTATTCCGGATGGTTGAAATCACCAAAGTAAGCAGGGCGCCTGGACCAGAAAACTTATCGAAACATGTGCTGTCTATGGGTGCAGCGGAGACCGGCAAGAGGGGGGTGAATTGCCCAAAAATAAAAGTTACCCTCCTCAAAGCTTTTCAACTCTAAAATAAAGCAACACTTAATAACAAAACAAAGTGAGAGAAAGAAAATGAAACTCAGCTATTTGACTTGGTTACAACCGAGACGGTTGTTAGTCCAAGGCGGTGGAAAGGCGGACTAAGAGAGTCTCCTTCTTTGAAGGCGGAGAAGTCTTTTACACTTTGAGAGCACAGAGGTTGCTTAAACAGTAATTACAGAGTTGATTCACGTTCTCATTCGTTGTCTTGAATAGCTAACCGAGACCCCTTTATATAGGGGTTCTAGAGCTTATCAGATAACCTGAACCTTTGTGATCAAGTTTGACTCGAGAGGGATCGGTCGACCGATCCCCAGGATCGGTCGACCGATCCCCAGGTTCGGTCGACCGAACCTGCTGTACCTGCCCAGTCTTCCGTCTAGGTGCAGTCTCTAAGGATCAAGCTTTGGTTCGGTCGACCGATCCTTATGTTCGGTTAACCGATCGGCCAATGGTCTCCAACTGAGTTGGCTCGATCAACTTGCTCGACTGAGTCTCTAGATTAACTTCGGTTCGATCGACCGATCAGGAGGTTCGGTCGACAGATCATCTTTACCAACGGTCAGCTTCTGACGTGGCATTGGCGGTTGGCTGCTGATTGAGAGGGGTTCGGTCGACGGATCAGGAGGTTCGGTCGACCGAACCATTGACAAGTCAACTTCCAGTTGACTTGCTCTGGTTCGGCTTCTTTAGGTGATTTCGGCCATCCGGAATAGGGCTCACCCGAACCCAGTTCCCGACCTTCTCCTCGAGTAGTCTTCCGTCCCGGCTTTACGTCCCTCGAACACGGCGCATGTTCTTCACGCCCACCGGGTGCACTCTTCTGCAGCTTTCTCGTCCTTCGGACGCACCAAGCCCGTCGGCTCCCTTCCTGTGCCGTCCTTCTCGCTAGCTGCGTCTTCCGCTCGACTTCCTGCGCTCCTAAGTTCCTGCACACTTAGACACATGGATCAGACAAACAGGACCTAACCTAAACTTGGTTAATCACATCAAAACTACCACGGGGTTCAACAATCTCCCCCTTTTTGATGTGCATCAACCCAAGTTCAGGTTAGGGTAAAACAAACAGATAGTAATTTAAAGAAATTACTAAATTAACAATTCAGGCATAAATTTGTAATTTTAAAATAAATTACAACATGAAAATTAAAAAAAAAAATTAACTAACTCCCCCTAACTAAACTTATCTTTATTCCCCCCCTTTGATCACAGCAAACGGGGTGAAAACAAATTTCAAAAAATGAGTTAGGTTTAATTTCAAAAATTTCTAAGTTAAAATGAATTTTCAGAATTTTTTAAAAAAAATCTAAGTAAAAATTTCAAGAAATACTTTTTCTAGAGAATTAAAAAAAAATTTAAAGAATTTCTAAGGAAATATTTAAAAACTTTTCAAAGCATTGTTTAATTCTAATTTTTAATGCTTTTATCAGAAAATTAATTAAACATTTTTATTTTGATATTTCGGCTTCCAGGTCGTGGCGAGACACTAGACCTTCTTGGTTATTGGAGCAACAACCACTTCCTTAGACAAACCTTCCATAAAGAACCTCAATGTTTAATTTTCTCACTGTAAGCTTTTAATTAAAAGAGAAATTTAAACTAGTAAAGATTTTGGAACCCAATAAAGGTTCCTACCTACAGGGTTGGTCAAAAACCTAGGGGGTACATAGTTTCTTGGTATTTTCCTAAGTTGACCCTGATGCTTCCTTATGTACCAATTTAATTTTCCATATAACTTTATTTTTGAATGTGGAAAAACATTTTTAAAATATGCATCAGTTTTTAATTTTTTAATTTCTAATTTTAAAGATTCATTTTCTGATTTCAAATATTCATTTTCTTTTTCTACTTTATCTAATTCTTTAGAAAGAGCTTTAATAAAATGAAAGGACTGTTTAGGGTTTAGGGCACGTACCTTACTTACCTCGTCTTGCGATGCTCCCCCTTCATCACAGCTTTCTTCTTCTTCTGTTGTTCCTCCCCTTTCATCTATTCTCATTTCTGAGATAGACGTTTCTTCTAGCTGATGGTTGGCCATCAGTGCTAGTCCCGAGAATTCTTCGACTTCGGATTCGGAGGACGATGAATCATCCCACGTGACCTTTAGGTTGTATTTGGGTCGAGCTGGCTTCTTACTCTTTTCTTTACTTTTACTTTTCAGTTTTGGGCAGTCATCTTTGATATGTCCTTCTTCGTTGTAATTGTAGCAAAGAACCACCCTTTTCTTTTGCTGGAACTTTTTCGACTGCTGTCACGCCCCAGAGGAGTCTTTGTCCGAAGAAATTTCGGCAGCATCTCCCCTGTACGGCGGACAATATGAAACTTTCTACATATCACATATACATCATCCACAAGCGGCTGGAATGATAACAAAAAAATAAAAATAAACACCACGCAGTTTATAAAGATATTCAGCCTCTGGCTGTCACAACCACGCAGTTAATAATAGTAATCAATAACAATAGGACTCTGACTCGAAATCCACCCTACTCCACTACACTCGTAAAGCTCAAATCCAACGAACTCACCTCTTCTGCCGTCCAGGCAGGCACGTAGTAGAATGAAATCCAACATCATATCAAAAATCCATCAAAAGGTATCACTCCATACAATATCCATAGGAAAAATCCAAAGACAATACTAAAACAAAGTCTGATATAGCAAAAGGCCAAAATAAAACAAATAACGAACTAGTAGAGAACTGACTCTACGTGCAGATGGGGGCTAGCGACTGGAACTACTCCGGACAGTCTCAACCTGAAAATATCAACAATGGAGGCGGGGTGAGTCCAACACTCAGCAGGTACAATTGATATACAAAGTAGGGAAACAACACCTAGCACTAATCATGCGTACAGTCTCCTGATAAGAAAGATAAAAATGCATCTGAAGTAAACAGGAGAATACTGTACTAACCAGGTCCTGAGTATAAGGTCAAACAGTCCGAGGGATAAGGAAATCCTGTATGCATGTCAAACATAGGTATCCAAACAATATCAGCATATAAATGCAGCAAACACAAACACAAGCAATAAATGCATCATGCATATGGTGCCAATGATGCGTCCTGGTCACCCCTGACGCTAGTCGATCATCTCACAGAATAGTGAGGCCGAGTGAGTAGGGCTGTGACAACCGTGCACTCTGTCGTCACTACTCCTGATGAGTGACCGAGTGAACGGGATGCTGTCGGAGTACACCTATCCTCCTACCCCAAATCATAAATGGGGGAGCGCAATGCTCTCAACTCCCGGTACACGATGACGGGGAGGAATCCCTGCCGGATAACACGTTGTGTCTCACTACCCATGAGCGGACCAACGGTGCCTAACAGAGTCCCTGCTGCAACACACTCTGCCTGAATCGACCAATAACCCATGAGTGATGGTGTGTGCAGATCCATGTAACTGGCGATGTGCTCAACAATAATGGAGCGGACTATCGCACAGCATGCAATCATGCAAATGATGCATGGTAAATATCCATAAAAACATCCTGGCCTAATCCATATATATAGAAAAGTGCACCCTAGGTCAACGGATCATATCGAATCAAAGGTACACAGAAGGTATAAAAACCTAGGTCCTGAACATGGTGAAGCATGGTATATCACTACCCCCTATAAGCATGTATAAATAAATAAAGTATACATGGGATGCAAATCAAGCAATCAATCAATCAATCATGTATCAGATAATGGGTAGTGACTAACCGAAAGAAATAAAGGACATAATTAATGCAACTTGTTAAATTCACTACTATGTATATCAAATGACATAAGTCAAAAGTACCCGCCTCCAAAAATAGAAAGGTCCAATCTGACTCCAAGATACTCGTCTCGCGTCAAAATCCTGTGTCATGAATAGAAATATATTTTATTTAGCTACAACCATATAAATAGCTAAATAAAAATCCTTTACACTAAATTAGGGCAAAACCTTAATCCATAAACCTTAACCAACTAGGGTTAGCTTCCTAAACCCTAATTCGTTCCACTATACAATTTGATCAAGGTCTATTTATATATATATATATATATATATACATCCGGCCTAACAAAATAAATTCGAATCAAATTCCATTTCTTAACCTTTCCTTCAATTCAATGCATGCTACAACAAAAGAAACCACTGCACTACATCTTACCTCAATTTCCACAGTCGTTCTTGGTTGGAAATCAAAGAATTTTGCTGGAAGCAGTGACTGCCGGATCCAAGAAAAACCCCACAGTAATTTATCCTCTTCTGGAATTCTAGTACCCTGTTCGGACCAAAAATGAGGTAAATAGGGGAGATCACAAATCAGATTCGAGATTCAACCACAGTACAGAATTAAATCACTATAATCTCAATACCAACCATACTTACCTCCAAGATCTGGCTAAAACACAACTCGGTATTGTCTTCGGCACTACCAAGCAGAGACACAAGAAGAACTCGTCACTGCTTGCTCCTGTCTGATACTAAACCCAAACAAATACGCACCGGCAAGAGACCCAAAACCAGATACACTATCCTGATCAAAAACAGAAATTCAAACCAAGAATCCAACAAGGGTAGGCTGCTCACCTCACTACTGTTTTGTTCGGATCCAACAGCAAGAGAAAACCTAGGGCACAATGTAAGAAAACCAGAAGAAGGCGAGGCTAGGGCTCGGCTCTGCCCCTGGTCGAAGATGTGCGCTGGTGAGGAAAGAAATAAGGGGATCGCAAGTCCGAGAGGAGAAGTCAGCCGGAGAAGTAGGACTGAGGAGAACAGCTCGACCAGCGGCGACGCGACAGCAACACACCGAGAGGGAGAGGTCAGGTTGTGCCAGGAGATGCCGAGCACTGCTGGGCGCTAGGGCTTTTTGGACCGGCGGCGCTGGGTGGAGTGGCGTCGACTTCTTCCCTTGGTCATGGATTAGGCACGAGGGAGAGAGGAAAACCGCCGGGGTCGCCGGTTAGAGCTCCGGCGGTTAGGGCTCGGAGATGCCTGGCGCGCGGCGAGGCTCGAGCACTCAGGTTCGGCGAGGAAGAGAGAACGGCGGAAAGAAAATAAAGAAAAGGCAAAATAAATAAAGAAAAGGAATTAAGAAATTCAACTTTTCCTCATTTAAATGGGGTAGCCTAAACAGGCTTTTCCGGACCCCGTTTTTATCCCCGTCAACTCGTCCGTACGAGCTCCGAAAAATTCCCGAAAAATGTCCAAAAATTCTGGAAAATTCCCTTATTCATATTCGCCTATTTCCGGTATTTTACAACTGCGATCTAAATTTATTAGATTTAAAAAATTTATTAAAGCGTCTTACCAGTAATGCCGCTTCGGATTCGTCGATCGAGGCTTCGGAGTCAGAACCGTTTATTCTTACTTTTGAGGCAATGTTCTGACTAGACTTCTCTACTCCATTTGGCTCTGCAACTCGAGATTCGTGAAGTTCAAAAGTAGAAAACAAATGTTCTAGAGTACTTACCTCGAAGTCCTTAGAGATGTAGTACGCATCTACTAAGGAGGCCCACTCGGGAGTTCTCGGGAAGGCGTTGAGCGCGTACCGGATCGAGTCCCGGTTCGTTACTTCTTCTCTAAGATTGGTTAGTTGCGTGATCAACTCTTTGATCCTTGCTTGGAGTTGCGCTACCTTCTCGCCTTGGTTCATCCGGAGGTTCGTAAGTTGAGTCCGGAGGATGTCGCGCCTCGCTAGCTTAGCTTCTGAGGTACCTTCGTGAAGCTCCAGGAATTTTTCCCAGAGGTCTTTCGCTGAGTCGTAGCTTCCGATTCGACTTACCTCTTGTGGTGGTAGCACGCTAAGCAGGTGGAATTCTGTCTTTCCGTTGGCGACAAAATCGGCTTGCTCCTTCTTGCTCCACGTGTTTTCTTCTTTATCTTTCGGCGCTGCAAAACCATATTTCATTGTAATAAGAATATCAAAATCCGTTTTAAAGAATACCTCCATTTTTCGCTTCCATGTAGCGAAATCTCCGTTGAACTTCGGGGGATGAATGTTTGCGCCGGCCATTGTTCTGATCTTTGTGCTTCAGATGACGGTTAGTCATTCTGAGACTGTTAGACTCTGATACCACTTGTTGGTGCAGCGGAGACCGGCAAGAGGGGGGTGAATTGCCTGAAAATAAAAGTTACTCTCCTCAAAGCTTTTCAACTCTAAAATAAAGCAACACTTAATAACAAAACAAAATGAGAGAAAGAAAATGAAACTCAACTATTTGACTTGGTTACAACCGAGACGGTTGTTAGTTCAAGGCGGTGGACAGGCGCACTAAGAGAGTCTCCTTCTTTGAAGGCGGAGAAGCCTTTTACACTTTAAGAGCACAGAGGTTGCTTAAATAGTAATTACAGAGTTGATTCACGTTCTCATTCGTTGTTTTGAATAGCTAGCGGAGACCCCCTTTATATAGGGGTTCTAGAGCTTATCAGATAACCTGAACCTTCGGGATCAGGTTTGACTCGAGAGGGATCGGTCGACCGATCCCCAGGTTCGATCGACTGAACCTGCTGTACCTGCCCAGTCTTCTGTCCAGGTGCAGTCTCTAAGGATCGAGCTTTGGTTCGGTCGACCGATCCTTATGTTCAGTTGACCGATCGACCAACGGTCTCCAGCTGAGTTGGCCTGATCAACTTGCTCGACTGAGTCTCTGGATTAACTTCGGTTCGGTCGACCGATCAGGAGGTTCGATCGATCGATCAGCTTTACCAACGGTCAGCTTCTGACGTAGCATTGGCGGTTAGCTGCTGATTGAGAGGGGTTCGGTCGACCGATCAGGAGGTTCGGTCGATCGAACCATTGACAAGTCAACTTCCAGTTGACTTGCTCTGGTTCGGCTTCTTTGGGTGATTTCGGCCATCCGGAATAGGGCTCACCCGAACCCAGTTCCCGGCCTTCTCCTCGAGTAGTCTTCCATCCCGGCTTTACGTCCCTCGAACACCGCGCATGTTCTTCACGCCCACCGGGTGTACTCTTCCGCAGCTCTCTCATCCTTTGGACGCACCGAGCCCGTCGGCTCCCTTCCCGTGCCGTCCTTCTCGCTAGCTGCGTCTTCCGCTCGACTTCCTGCGCTCCTAAGTTCCTGCATATTTAGACACAGGGATCATACAAACAGGACCTAACCTAAACTTGGTTGATCATATCAAAACTACCACGGGGTTCAACAATGTCATGATCTGATGTGACACGGATAAAATTCTATCCATGTCCAAGCGCCTGAAACTCTTCCAGGTGCCTCGATCAAGGCTATAAATGTAGTCCTGACCTCAGAACCAAAGTACTTTAAATATCATAAGGGCTAAATTAAAAATTTGTCAACAAAATATACTTTAAGAAATTTTTTATTAACCTAGTTGGAAGCAACCTATATTGGGTCTCAAAATCATGATTAAATTAAAAAATTCATTATACATGTTTTACTTTTAACTTGATTTCATATTTTTACTTAGAATTATCAAATAAATTATTCTGCATAATTTTTGTTAAAAATTAATTAAAATTAATTTTTTTTTGAGAAAGAGAATTTCATTACTCATCTATAGAAAAAATTTTAAAATTTTGACTATTGTATTATTTTTCTATGAATTATTTAACAAAATTTGTATCTTCTATTTAAAATATCTTGTAGTGCTATTTTTTTTTTACAAAATTTAATTTTCTGTTAAACTTTCTCCTTTTCTCTATCTATATTTTTTTAAAAAAAAATTTAATCGTTGATGAATTTTCTAAGAATTATTTATCAAAATGTAAATTTTTAACATAATTTTTAAAAAAATTCAATTATTTAAAATTTATTTTTTCTGAAAAATTACTTACTATATTATATATTCTCAGAAAATATTTCATGATTTTTCAAGATTAATAACTATTTTAAATTATTTTTTGAAAAAATATATATTTATGCTAAAAAGAATTTATTTCCGCTTAAAATAATTTTAATCATTTGTGAAAATTTTTATATCTACTTTAAATATGTTTGTTAAACTGTTATAAAACTTTCAATTTTTTTTCAAGTCTAAAAACACTTTTTAAATTATCTTTTTTTTTTCAAAAATAATTTATAAATTTAAAAAATATGTCTTTCTCAATAATTTAAAATTTTATTTTTTTTTATATTAGTCCTATTTTTTTATCCCTTCGACTCTATTTTTTCAAAGTTAAATTCTTCCTTTACCTCTATTTTAAATGTGATCAAAGAGAGAGAATTAAAGGTTAGTCTAAGGAAGGGTAACATTGATTTTTGCATATTATTAAAATTACAAAATTTATTTCAAGTATAAATTTTAAATTACAAAATTTATACTTATTACCTTACTGTTAGTTAAGTTTGATTTACCCTAACTTAACTTGGGTTGTTCATATCAAAAAGAGAGAGATTGTAAGTACACCGTGGTAGTTTTGATGTGATCAACCAAGTCAAGTTAGGTCCTATTGTGTTTTGATATCCTTGTGTGTAAGTGTGCAGGAACTTAGGAGTACAGGAAGTCAAGTGAAAGACGCAGCTAGCGAGAAGGACGACAAGGGAGAGAGCCGACGGGCTCAATGCGTCCGAGGGACGAGGCACTACGGAAGAGTAGGCTGGTGGACGAGAAAGAGGCGTGCGACGTTTCTGAGGGACGAGAAACCGGAGCAGAAGGTTGCTTGAGAAGGTCGGAAGATAGGTTCGGGTGAGCCCTATTCTGGATGGTCGAAATCGCCCAAGTAAGTGGAGCCAGAATGGAAGATCTAGACCCAAACGAGTGGAGCTGGAGCGGAAGTCCCGGATTGAAAAAGTCAACATAGAGTTGACTTTTGGGTCCAAGTGCCTGGATCAAGTCCAGGCGCCCAGACTGTTGGTGCAACCTTAGGTCAAGGTTGACCTGGTTGACCCGACTCGAGGTGACGTGACTCGAGTTGTATTTTGATGTTTGACTTGGGAAGATTGTCGGTGCAACCTTAGGTCAAGGTTGACCTAGTTGAGTTGCATGTTGATGTTTGACACTCGTGAGAGAGTTCTATTCTTGATATGAGACAAGAATAGATGTTTGGGAGATTATTGGTGCAACCGTAGGTCAAGGTTGACCTGGTTGACCTGATTCGGGAAAAAGTCCAAGTATGGAGACTTGGCACGGAGAAGTCCAAGCAGGGAGCTTGGCACGCGAAAAGTCCAAGTGTGGAGACTTGGCACGGGAAAAGTCCAAGTATGGAGACTTGGCACTGGAAAAGTCCAAGTATGGAGACTTGGCACGGAGAAGTCCAAGCAGGGAGCTTGGCACGTGGGAAAGTCCTAACTGGGATGTTAGGCAGTGTGGAAAGTCCTGGTGAGTGAAGCCAGGCAGTGGGAAAGTCCTAACTGGGATGTTAGGCAGTTGGAAAGTCCTGGTGAGTGAAGCCAGGCAGTGAGAAAGTCCTAACTGGGATGTTAGGCAGTGTGGAAATCCTGGTGAGTGAAGCCAGGCAAGGGAAAATCCAGATGGATCAAGGATGATCGGACATCTGGTGTTGGAAAGACCAAGTGGGTCAAAGGGATTGACCGGACACTTGGTAGGGAGTCTTAGCAGGTCAAGGGAGTGACCAGATGCTAAGCATGAGATACCAATAGGTCAAGGTTGACCGGATATTGGTGTGGAAGGCGTGGGAATTGGTTTGGACAAAAACCAAGAGCTGGATCGATCAGTGGATCGATCCAGGTCATCTGATCGGTCTGGAGACCGATCAGAAAGCGATCAGTGTGCCTCTGTGAGCTTACTGATCGGTCTGGGGACCGATCAGCATGAATCCTGATCGGTCTCCACGATCGATCAGAGACGCAGCCACCTCTCTGTAAGAGAGGTGGGATCGGTCCGGGGACCGATCAGACTGGGGCCTGATCGGTCTCTCGGACCGATCAGGATAGCTCCAGACCGATCAGGGCGATGCCTGATTGGTCTGGCCCTAGCCGTTGAGAGACAACGGCTAGGCTATTTTTGGCTCCTGTGTTTCTGGCCTTTTGGCTTGCAGGTTCGCAGGTTATATAAGGGTTCGAGCGACTCTACAAACTAACACTTCTCCGAACCTTCTTCTTCTTTCTGCTGCGGAGCTCTGCTGAGTTCTTGAAGCGTTGAAGCTTCGCGTGAGCTTCTCTTTGGCTGGGTCACCTGCTGTTGTAGGTGCTTGGAGCTGCTGCTTCTTCCAGTCGAAGAGAAGGCAAGCAAGAGTTTTCTTACTGTTGTATTTCTTGCTGTCTTTCCTTGTATTTCTGTACTCTCCTTACTTGCTGTTGTAAGAGTGTGTTGTGGCGAGGTTTCTCCACCCACAAGGAGCTTGTATTAGCCGGTTCTCCGGGGACTCATCCACCGACGGATTGATAGGCTTCGTCCACCTTACGGACACGCCGAGGAGTAGGAGTATCATCTCTGAACCTCGTTACATCGTTGCGTCTAAGGTTTGATCATCTTCGTTTCGTTTCTATTTAGTTATTTCCGCTGCGCTAACCCTAATTGTAGAAAGAAACGGAAGATTTGGGGTCGGCTATTCACACCCCCCCTCTCTAGCCGAGTACGAACGATCCTAACAAGTGGTATCAGAGCCAGGTTTGCTCTTCATCGGATTAACACCCAGGGAGCACGAGCTAGAGGATGGATCTACTCGGAGAAGATGTCACCATTCCACCATTCTACGAATGCGGTGACTTCGCGTATTGGAAGGTAAGGATGAAGTACTTTCTTATGACTAACATAATGAATTGGTTTTGTGTACAAGAAGGTTTTACTCCTCCAGTGGATAAGGAAGGAAAACCTCTTGAGAAGAAGGAGTGGACCAGAGAACAAATTCACAAATCCGAAATCAACGAAGAGGTAACGAGAATAATTGAATTTTCATTGCCTACTAACATCTTGTGTAAGATAGGTTACAACAATGCCAAGGAATTATGGGATAACTTGGCCAAGTACTATGAGGAGAGCTCCACTTCAAATCATGAAGAGGAGACAAGTGAGCCATCAAGTAGCTCACATCATGGAGGAGAGGAATTAGAAGTTGAGGGTTACTCAACATCTAAGGACGAAGAGGAGGAGAGTTCTTCTTCAAGTTCGGAGCAAGAAGAAGAAGCTTCTACCTCCGAAAGGGATGAAGAAGAGAGCTCGCATCCACCCTCAACCCTAGGTAACTCAAGCAATTTAAGTTCAATTAAATTACACATTATGTGCTTTGAGTGTAGGGAACATGGACATTACAAGAGTAAGTGTCCAAAGAGGGTAAGAAAGACTCCACCGGCGCCAAAGGTCAAGGAAGCCGGAGTCCCGAAACGCAAGGGCAAGGAGCACATCGTGTGCTTCCAATGCAAGCAAAGGGGACACTATAGGAGCCATTGTCCGAGGGGGAGGCAACCTCACAAGGGCAAGAGACCGGGCACATCGATAGGGGGAGCTAAGGCAAACCCTAAGGTAACCTCTAAGGTTCATTTTTGCAATTCTAATAAAATGCATGCTAGGAATTTTATTGCACTTGTCGATAATAACAAGCATGATAACCTTAGGAATCAATACATGTGCTTAGGAGCTAAACATGTGAGTCTAGATAAGGATAATTCTAGAAAGGCTAACCCTAGGATCAACCCATCTAAGTCTAAGGATAACCTAGGTAGGAATCCTAAATCAACTAGACATATGCCTAAGAATACCTCAAGAAAGAGTGATAAATCAAAAATTGAGGTATTAGAAAAGGAGAATCAAGTCTTGAGGTCAAGACTTGATACTTTGGAAAAGGCTCTTAAGAACTTGGAGAAGTCATCTCTAGGGTTTAAGGGTCAAAAATCCAAGTCCAAGGACAAGAAAGGTTTGGGTCACAAACCTAAGTCCCAAACGATCAAGCCCACTTATCACAATGTTCCATTTGATTATGGAACAAAACCTAGGGCTAGGAAGACCATTACCAAGGTCACAAGGGAAGTCACCCCTATAGTTGACCTTGATGAGACCCAAATGACCAAGGCTTTAAAGCCTAAGAGGGTCATTAGGAGGGTTGCTAGGGAAGTTATCCCTAGTGAATATTTAGTGAACCCAATGAGCTCTAATAGGTATTGGGTTCCTAGGAGCATCTTCTCTACCCCATAAATGGGTTAGAGAGTGTCAACTCCAATAAGAAGGGTAGTTAACCCAACTTTGAGGAAATTGACACTCAAGGAGCATTTTCAAGGTTTTGTGAACCTTTGAAAATGAAATGGAATTATCATTTACTCCTTGGAAGAGTAAAATGTGCCATTATGGAAAAGAATGATTTTAATTGGCACAATTTGGGAAAATTTAGAGAACTCTCGAGGGAAAATGAAACATGCCAAGTTTTGAGGATAAATTTGATCTTTAAGTGGCATGAATTAATCTAGAGTTCAAGAAGTGTCAAAATTAGGATTTTGGCATTTTAGGGCAATCAAGGGTTAAATTTTAGGTTAGCAAAGTGGTTAAGGATACTTAGATAGGTAATCTAGGTATATTTATTTATGCTAAATCTTGCCATAATTGTTTGCCCTCACATGTCATGATATCATGTTTAGTTTTATTATCATTTGAAATGTCATGATAATGCTTAGGCTAGTTTATATGTCATGTTTATTTAAGTTTCAAACTTTATGCCATGACATCATGACATTGGCACATATTTTCATTTATGATACCATTTTATGCCATGTCATCATCTCTTGCATTAATAATCAATTGAATTGATTTAAGGATGAAAAACACATTTTGATATTGAGATCAAATTTGTGTTTAGAAAATGCATGAGACCTTAGTCTAAGATACCTAAACCCATATCTCACATCAAAATTGCCATGGATGTGTTTTGATACACTTTAGATGTGTGTGAGATATTAGGATCATGAATTAGGATCAAGGTGCATAGTTCTTGTACCTAGATGAGCCTAATTCAAGAAATGGAGGATCATAGGGAAAGCTTGTGTACAAGTCATGCACATTTAGCCCTAAGATTATGGTCCTAAATTAAAAGGTTTAAAATCATTTTGAAATTGATTTGGAAAACCTTGATGAAGCCATCTTAGTGATTGCATTCATCATTGAACATTGTGATACAAAGTTGAGTTAAACTTGAACTATTTCAAAGTTTTTGAACTTTGTATCAAGATTGAAAAATGAAAGTTATTTTCATAGAAAACTATTTTTCCATGATAGTATATGCTATGAGGAATGTATCCTCAAAATTTCACAATTTTTCGAATTTTCTGGAATTTGTTGTGAGTTTCTGAATTTCGGGAGAAGGAAATCAGAACTCGAGGCTGTCCAAGGCTGGATCGGTCACTGGACCGATCCAGGGAAGGCTGGATCGGTCTGGGGACCGATCCAGAGGGGTTCTGATCGGTCCGGTGACCGATCAGGCGTGTTGAATTTACTGAATTTCGACTGTGGTCTGAAATTTCAGCTGTGGGAGTTGAGTTTCGGGTTTCTAAAGGTTTGAAAACTCACCAAGACATTGTTGGTGCAATGGTCGAGGGGGAGTTTTACCTATTAGTCAAGGGGGAGTTGACTTTTAGGGAGAGTTTTTACTCCTTAAAGACTTTTGAGGATTAGTGACATAGGATTGTCACTAAGTTGATTGTTGAGTTTAGTATCAAGGGGGAAATTAAGAGTTTCAATGAAAGGTATGGGACTTTCATTAGGAGGAAACTCTTGACCTTGATTCTCTCTTTTTGATGTGTGTCAAAAAGGGGAGAGTGTTCATTGGAGAATTATTGGAGAACCCAAGTTAGGTTATCGGGTTAACCTAAGCTAGGGGAAGAATGTCAAGGAATGTTCGAGGAAGAACATTGGAATTCTTTTTGATGTGTGTCAAAAAGGGGGAGAATTATTGGAAAACCCAAGTTAGGTTATCGGGTTAACCTAAGGGGAGAATGTCCAGAGAATGTTCAAGGAAAGAACATTGGACATTGGAAGATGTCTAACTTGATTATGGGTTTTGTCAAACATCAAAAAGGGGGAGATTGTTGGTGCAACCTTAGGTCAAGGTTGACCTGGTTGACCCGACTCGAGGTGACGTGACTCGAGTTGTATTTTGATGTTTGACTTGGGAAGATTGTCGGTGCAACCTTAGGTCAATGTTGACCTAGTTGAGTTGCATGTTGATGTTTGACACTCGTGAGAGAGTTCTATTCTTGATATGAGACAAGAATAGATGTTTGGGAGATTATTGGTGCAACCGTAGGTCAAGGTTGACCTGGTTGACCTGATTCGGGAAAAAGTCCAAGTATGGAGACTTGGCACAGAGAAGTCCAAGCAGGGAGCTTGGCACGCGAAAAGTCCAAGTGTGGAGACTTGGCACGGGAAAAGTCCAAGTATGGAGACTTGGCACTGGAAAAGTCCAAGTATGGAGACTTGGCACGGAGAAGTCCAAGCAGGGAGCTTGGCACGTGGGAAAGTCCTAACTGGGATGTTAGGCAGTTGGAAAGTCCTGGTGAGTGAAGCCAGGCAGTGGGAAAGTCCTAACTGGGATGTTAGGCAGTTGGAAAGTCCTGGTGAGTGAAGCCAGGCAGTGAGAAAGTCCTAACTGGGATGTTAGGCAGTGTGGAAATCCTGGTGAGTGAAGCCAGGTGAAAGTCCGGGTGAGTGAAGCCAGGCAAGGGAAAATCCAGATGGATCAAGGATGATCGGACATCTGGTGTTGGAAAGACCAAGTGGGTCAAAGGGATTGACCGGACACTTGGTAGGGAGTCTTAGCAGGTCAAGCGAGTGACCAGATGCTAAGCATGAGATACCAATAGGTCAAGGTTGACCGGATATTGGTGTGGAAGGCGTGGGAATTGGTTTGGACAAAAACCAAGAGCTGGATCGATCAGTGGATCGATCCAGGTCATCTGATCGGTCTGGAGACCGATCAGAAAGCGATCAGTGTGCCTCTGTGAGCTTACTGATCGGTCTGGGGACCGATCAGCATGAATCCTGATCGGTCTCCACGATCGATCAGAGACGCAGCCACCTCTCTGTAAGAGAGGTGGGATCGGTCCGGGGACCGATCAGACTGGGGCCTGATCGGTCTCTCGGACCGATCAGGATAGCTCCAGACCGATCAAGGCGATGCCTGATCGGTCTGGCCCTAGCCGTTGAGAGACAACGGCTAGGCTATTTTTGGCTCCTGTGTTTCTGGCCTTTTGGCTTGCAGGTTCGCAGGTTATATAAGGGTTCGAGCGACTCTACAAACTAACACTTCTCCGAACCTTCTTCTTCTTTCTGCTGCGGAGCTCTGCTGAGTTCTTGAAGCGTTGAAGCTTCGCGTGAGCTTCTCTTTGGCTGGGTCACCTGCTGTTGTAGGCGCTTGGAGCTGCTGCTTCTTCCAGTCGAAGAGAAGGCAAGCAAGAGTTTTCTTACTGTTGTATTTCTTGCTGTCTTTCCTTGTATTTCTGTACTCTCCTTACTTGCTGTTGCAAGAGTGTGTTGTGGCGAGGTTTCTCCACCCACAAGGAGCTTGTATTAGCCGGTTCTCCGGGGACTCATCTACCGACGGATTGATAGGCTTCGTCCACCTTACGGACACGCCGAGGAGTAGGAGTATCATCTCCGAACCTCGTTACATCGCTGCGTTTAAGGTTTGATCATCTTCGTTTCGTTTCTATTTAGTTATTTCCGCTGCGCTAACCCTAATTGTAGAAAGAAACGGAAGATTTGGGGTCGGCTATTCACACCCCCCCTCTCTAGCCAAGTACGAACGATCCTAACACAGACCACCTGGGACAGCAAGGGTGCCCCAGCACGTGCCCTAATTGAGCCCAGTCAGCCTGGTTCGGGCGCATGTACTAGAAAATTTATTGAAACACGTGCTATCATGATCCGATACGACGCGAATAAAATTCTATCCACGTCTAGACGCCTGGAACCCTTCCAGGTGGCCCGATTAGGATTATAAATATAACTCTGACCCCAGAAGCTAAAAATAACACTTGTAATCAATCATAATTGAGTTTAGCTTTGTAACTGTGAGTCTTGACTGCTGTAAGAGGCTTCTCCGCTTGAAGGAGAGTTTAGTGGGCTTTTTAACGTCTTGGATTAGCAATCATCTAATTGCAAACCAAGTAACTCTTTTTGTGCCTCTGTCTTTAGTTTACTACTTATTACTTTTTATGCAAGTGTTAATCAAGTTGTAAAGTTTGAGAAAAGTTTTGTTTGAATTTATTGTGCAGGCTATTCACCCCTATCTAGCTAGCCGCACGGGACCAACACTAACTACACTTAGAAACAGAAAAGTCCACGTGGATCAAAGAAGACAGCACATTGGCAAAGGGAAGTCCTAACTGTGGTTAGACAAAGGAACGTCCAAGTGGGTCAAGGAGGACTGCACGTTGACAAAGAGAAAATCCTAACTGCAGTTAGGTAAGAAGAATATCTAAGTGGGTTAAGGAGGACCGCACTTGGTGATCGGAAGTCCAACGGAAGTTGGCAAAGAGAAAATCCAAGTGGGTCAAACATTGGACGAACACTTGGCGGTCGTAAATCTAACAAGGAGTTGACATGAAACAAGGAAGTTCTGACATAGTAAACTTCTGAAGGTCATAACTTTTGACTTGAATATCGGAACGAGATAATCCTAAATGCAAAATGAAGCTTGTTTAGAGCACTACAATTTTTTACTTCTTAGCAATCAATTAGGAGGGGGGGGGGTGGGGTGGCCAATCAATCAGGTATTTGATTGGTTTATGAAGCATTGTATAGAAGGTGCGTTAATCGATTAAGGTCAATCCAATCCATTGGTTGATCGATTGAAAGGTTTCCCATGACAAACAGTGGCTTTTGATTAGATTGGGTGATTGATTAAAGCCACTCATCGATTAGGTAATCGATTGGGAGAAAAAGTCCGTGACAAAAAGTGAATCGATTGGCTAATCGATTGGGAGAAGTTCGCGAGTGAGAATTAGATTTCTGAATCGATCCAGTGATTGATTGAAGCTTCGTAATTGATTAGGTAATCAATTAAGAGAAGCAGAAAAGAGCCGTTGTAAGGTTTGGACGGCTAGATTTGCTCGAATCTGACATGACAATCGATTGGGGGTAAGACGAATAAATTAGGAGCCCTAATCCATGGATATAAAGACGTTCACAAGGATTGAAATAAACTTCTTCTCCGTTATTCATCACTAGTTCTTGGGTGTTTAGGAGGACAAGTTCTGCTACATTTTCCACTATCAAGAGGCTATGCCAAGCAAGAAGAAAGCAAGCTAAGCAAAAGTTCATGTTACAAATCGTTTTTGATTTTTTTTTGTAACCTAGGTTGCGGTTTTTGTTTATATTTCTTGTATTTGAGCTTGTACGAGGTTTCTCCACCTCTGAATTATTTTTAAGGAGTATTTTTCATAATGGAGTGTATGCAATTTGTGGATCCTTGGATTAGTTACCTCAAGGAGATAGATACCAAGTAAATCCTAGTGTTAGCAATTGCTTCAAGTTTTCCAGTGCAATAAATCATCAACGAACTGATTGGAGCTAATCACCCCCTCTTGCTCCCAAAGTGTCTTAACATCATCAACTCTAGTGGATGTTGCTTTCCATGCCAAAAATAATAATTTTATTAATCTCCACATAAAGTCTACAAATATATTCATGAAATTTAATATTTTTACGTTAATTGCTAAGGAACCTTGATCGACAAATAACTCATCTTTCTTCTTATGAGTCTTGCTAAATACCTCCTAATAAGTGAGAGGTCTTTGTAATTCAGTAGCATATGTGCAAAGAATGTAAATATATTAAAATTAATAAAAAAACATATATAATTTTTTTTATATAACTTAATTTTAAACTTACTAAGTCAGAAGCATGCATCACAATCGAATGAGATCCAGTAGTATACTTTGTAGATCCAGTGCTCAGCCCAGCAGGCTCTGAATTGCGATTACCTCGAGCAATCGTTGAATTTTTCTACCAATGTTGGGCAGCCCAAATGGCTCTCCAAGACTGTCAAACTGCATCAAGGACCTTAGATGGCCTGATGCTCCTCTACCTCCACTTGTACAACATGTCCATGTACAGTTTAGAGCAGTATGTGCTCCAATTTTTTTTTTAAACTCAGCCTCATGATCCTCTTCCCAAACATATCTCTTCTGCAACAATAAATTTTGAGAATTAGTATCATGTTAATTTTTAAACTAAAAATATGCTTTATATTCAAAATACTTATAAAAAATTCACCACAATAAAAGTTCTTGATGTCCTGGTCTATGAGCCACCATGTAGTACTAGCTGGAAACAATCGTTCTCTAAACTTTTTTGATGTGTAGGATGCTACTTGGTGACTATCTGGGACAAAGCTGCATAAAAAAAAATATATGTTTGAGATATGTGTGATAAATAAAAAGAAGATAAATTATTGGAATAATTACTAAATACATAATTACTTATTAGTCACCAACAACTTTCAAAATAGTCTGGTCACCATGTGCTCTATGTGCTGGTTGCATGACTATATATGCAAAATCACAGTATAAGATATACACATTTGAAATAATATTATCTTCTAACAAGGGAGATGAAGAAAATAAAAAGAAAATTCATACATTATACAATGACATTATTAATAATTTTTAATCACATGATGTCATTCTGAATCAACTAAATTAATATTTTGTAAATTCTCATTGCTAGACTCCATTGGTACATCAACCTCCTTATTGCTAGATATCTATCCATTATCTATTTCCTCATAAGTGACATTAACATCTACAAGTAATTGTGATATAAATTATATTTCTGAATCAACTAAGTGTATCTCAACTTTCCATTTTGATATGCATCATGGTTTTGGACATTTATGGTGTTCGATATTTTTATGGTTGATCGAGACTTTATCTGATACACTGCTAACCATTCACTAGGTCTTCTTCTCTTTGTTTGGTACTCAAGATAGAATATTTGACCAACTTGTACTGTAAAAATGAAAGACTTAAACTTGTTGAATCTTTTGTTTGTGTTAACCTCACTAAATTCTAGAAACGATGTATTCTGGTACTTGTTCTTAGAGTTGAGTCATAACATAAACATATGAACAATACACACTTTTTTAAAAGTAAAGCTGGATACTCAACCTTGATGATTTTCTCAAGTCTACCATAATAATCAAATTGAGTATCATTGTTATTTGTTGATTCTTTTACACAAGCACTAGAATTATACGTAAGCCTTTGTGAATCACGTTGGGCCATACAAAATTTGAATCTATTATCATGATAACCTGAGTAGACTGTTATGTTAAGGAGAGGTCTTGATGTAAGAATTTTTAGTCTTTAATTTTGCACATTTGATATTCTATGGTCGTCACCTATAATAATAGTTATTATATAAATTAGATGCATTCCATCAGTTCACTATCTTTATTCCAAAAGATCATGCAATTATTGATACAACAATGAATCTTTTCTACTAACAAACCTAAATCTCTAATCATTTTCTTTGTATTATAAAAGATATCAGTCATGCAGTTATCAACGGAGAGCAACTCTGACATCAATTGACACATTTTCATTGTAACATCGTTCAGAAAAATGATGTTCTGCCTTCATATTTAGTAATTTTATAGTAGCTGATAGTTGAGAATAGTCAGAAGAAAAGTCTTCCCATAATTCTCTTTTACTAACCTTCAATATGTTATACATTTTCTGAACTTCAGGCATAGGTATTTCCTCTATATTCGATTGATCATATGCATTCAATATTGCGTTGTAAATCATTGATTGCATTGTATTCACATAAGTTGATAATTCCTCTGGAGCAATTGGGCAGGATGATGAAGCAACAAAATGCCCAATTTGGTCAAATACATACGACTCTCCATAACAATACCAGCTATAATAATTTGGAACAAATCCATACCTACATATATGTGTTTTCACTATATCTTCATCATGGAAAACTGTATTTTTTACATCTGCATTGATTACATGAACACTTTAACTCGACATCATTCAAATATTCTGGATGAGATTTAGCGAAGTTTACAAACTCTTTAACCCCAGCAAAAAATTCTTGATTGATAAATTCATTATCTAACCTATTATACATCCAAGCCTTTTTCATATATGTTGTATCCTAATGGGAATAAAATTTCTAACATGGTTAATTTTGTCAAACTAAACATGATTATATTTAAATCATTTAGGTCTCATGAAACTATATAAATTATCTATCAAATTATCGAACTATGCAAATAGGATGTCATCCCAAGTTATCAGAAGATATACAAGTCATCAATATGGATAAATATTGAGCATCAACATGTATAAAATTATTAATAGTCTAAATCTAATAAATCAATTAACAAATGAATCACGGGAGTTAGTGTCATTTAAATACACTGGCACTGCTCGACCATTATCGGCAGAGCAGGCTACTGCAGTCAAGGTAGGTCATGATCGAGCATCGAGGAGTGCCGACCGCGATACTTCTTAGAGTAGAGCCTCAATCGACAGAGCAAGGTTGTAACCGACACTCGCCAAGCAGTGCCGGTCGTGTCCTGCTCTAGACGAGTAGTGTTGGTCGCGACCTGCTTTGGGCGAGCAGTGTCGACCGCAACTTGCATGCTCTGGCTAAGTAGTGTTGGCCCTGGCCTACTCTGGCCAAGCAGTGCCCGAGGAGGAGAAGTAGGAGGAGGAGAAGAGGAGTACCTAAATGCTGGAGGAGGGAAGAGAGATCGCTAGAGCAATAGAATCACTGGAACAAGGAAAAGATTGCACGTAGAGAAGAGATCGGGTGCATGGGAGCACTAATATCACAAATTTGGCAACAGGAAAAAAAATTAATCTGTCTCTAATAGCAACGAAAAATAAATTAATCCGTCGCTAATCAGTTGCAAAAATGATGGATATTAGGGTTTAGCACTTCCCAGCGGCTAAATGCAAATGACTAGCGATAGATTTAATTAATCCATCCCTAATAGCAATAGAAAATAAATTAATCTGTCTTTAATGTTGATGGAAAATAAATTAATCTGTCCGTCGCTAATCTGTCACCAAAATGACGGATATTAGGGTTTAGCGGCTAAATACAAAGGACTTAGTGATGGAATGTTGTATTCCGTCGCTAATAGCGATGGATTATATAATCCATCACTTGTTTTTAATGTGAACAAACCGTAATCTATCGCTAATTTGTCATAAAAAATAACAGATATTAGGGTTTAGCGCTTCCCGTCGACTAAATACAAATACATTAGCAATGAAATTTTGTATTCGATCGTTATTTGTGATGTAAACTAACCTTCCGTCACTAATTAGCGATGAAATATTAATGACCGTCATTGATTAGCGATGGACTGTTAATGATCATCGTTAATTCCGTTGATATTATTATTAGTTTTTTTATTGTTGTAGTGGTGGTGGTGGTGGTGGTGGTGGTGATGATAGTAATGAAAGATCCAAAACTTGTTTAACAATAGAAGGATGGCTTTTCTTTAGTGTATATAGTTTGTGCATGATATAACTATCGTTCAAGCACAGGCACACATCTTTTTATAATTTGTGTGTAAATTGTTAACAGTACCTGCTTTGATATTGTTATTTGAGGAATCCCAATTACACTGTAAAATATTTTTCTCCGTGAAGTGAAATGAAAATTTTAAAACATTAGTTGCTAGGTGAGAAATCATTTATGCTTCCGGATTTATCTCTAAACACCTAAATTAACATTACTATTTGGTATATATATATATATATAGTCCACAATAAGGTTGGTACCATCGACAAGTTCAACCATTGCTCAATTTAAAATCATATCAAATGTGAGCTAGTTATCGTAATCAACCACACAAAAAAAAAATTTGACAAATATAATAATCAAAATTTATCACTCACTTGTGACCCATTTTAATTAAAAAATATTGAGAATTTAATGTGACGAGTGATTCAATGATGAATTCAATCGATTCTGTGTTGGGGGCGTAAAAAAATATGCCCAACGATTAACGTTTTGATATTTAAGTTAAATTAGAGACCGAATTGAGTTTCACATGGTCTAGTGAAATAATCTTACCCAATGTAAAAAATTATGAAGTCAAATTTAAAATTTCATGATTAAACTATACAACTCTAGACTCCTATGCGATAGTAAATATGAAAATAATATTATAAATAAAAATATAATAATTTAGTAGAGATTATAATTATAATTTTTATTTATTATCTAAATAGAAAATACTAATTCCTAAAAAACAAATAAATTAAATTTCTAATTAATATTTTTTATTTTTTTATTTATTACATATACTTTAATTTCGAATATTTTTTAATATTTTTTTTTATCATGAATACATTAATTAAAATTGATTTTTAATTTAATTTATAAAAAGCATTTCTCTTCCTGTATGATTGGCTTTCGTGTGAAAGAAAATTTAAAATGGAATCTCTTAACATGTGATAATAGGTGATTCTTTTGTTCCTAATTAATATGAAAAAGATAAATTATAAATAATTATTAGCCATTAATACATATGATAAAATATGGAAGCAGATGATCGGACAATATTTTTAAAACATGAAATATGCTTTTGATGTTGATATTAAAGAGATAAGGGGGCAATTTAAATTTTTGTCCATTTCAAATTGCAATGATTAAATCATTTTTTAAAAAATTTAATTCATACCGGAGTTTTTTTCTCCTCAAGACCTCAACTAACCATATCAAACCGGTATATGAATTTAACGTCCACGTTGCAAATGGGCGTTATATTCTCTTGCTCTTCTCGAGGCGTTGCCACATTTCGTTCCTCTATAAATAGTAAACATGGCAGTGCTCCGCGAAGCGGGCAGGTAGTGGCAGTCTGGCGTAACCGCGGCCCGAACCGTCTGCCACACAACGCCTCTCCTCCTACGTTCCTCTCCCCCCAAACCTAAACCCATTCCCATCCATCTCGATCGCGATGGCATCCACGAAATCCTTTCGCCACCTGCTTCTGAACCTCGCCGTCGCCCTCCTCTCCCTCTTCCGCCGAGTCGTCGCCGCCGCCCGACGCCTGCTCTCCTTCGTCTCCCTGCGCGAGTTGTTGCTCCACCTCTCCTTCCTCCGCTGCGGTCTCCGACCCGTCACGCTCGACCTCGGCCACGCGTCGCTGCACATCTGGGGCCCCAGCCCCCGCCGCGCCCGCCGGAAGCCTGCCCTCCTCCTCATTCACGGCTTCGGCGGCAACTCAAAGTGGCAATGGGAGCGCCAGATCGGGGCTCTATCCCGCTCCTTCGATCTCTATATCCCGGACCTCCTCTTCTTCGGCAGATCCCGTTCCTCCTGCGCCGACCGTTCCGTGGGCTACCAGGCGCGGTGCGTCGCGGAGGCGATGCGCCTCCTCGGGGCCGCCCGGTACTCCGTGATGGGGATCAGCTACGGCGGGTTCGTGGCGTTCCGCCTGGCGGAGATGGAGGCGGAGTCGGTGGAGCGCGTGGCGATTCTCACCGCTGGAATCTGCATGTCGCCGGAGCAGTTGAGGGTGATGTCTGCAAAAGAGAAGAGAGACGTGTGCGAGCTGCTGCTACCGCAGAAGGCGGACGATCTGAGGGCCCTCGTCAGCCAGTCCATGTACCGCCCCCCCAAGTGGATCCCCTCGTTTTTTCTCCAAGATTTCATCGAGGTCGGTAATCTTACCTCGCTTTCGTTCTTGTCCTTGTCACCAAATAATTTATAAATGACATAATAAAAAAAACAGAATGTGCTTTTATGCCGTTATTAACAAAATCAGAGAGGGTAGGGAATCATCTAGGTGGAAAGGATCGCCGTACGCATGTCAACGAATTCTTTAAGGCGGTTAATTATTAGTTTATACCTGATTTATCTTTTCGTGTATTTTTTTTACTGGTCAGAGACATCTTCTGTCGTTTTGATCAGCTTTTATTCCAATCTTCCTTCACTTTATTATTTAACCTGAACTGAAGATTCAATAATCCATCAAATAAGTCATTTCATCGGCCTGCTATAGTGATCGCGGTCCTACCGCTGCTTGCAATATGACGCAGCAGTGGGATACAGCGTTGAAAACATGTATTTATAGTGTCTAGGGCTGTAAATGAATCAAGCGTTTGTGAACACGTTTGATGTTCGGCTTGGTAAAAGCTTGTTTATGTTCGTTCAATATACATAAGATTAATTAAACAAACAAGGTTGAACAGCTCGTTAAGTTAAACAAACAAGCTTGAACACATATATGTTCAGCTTGTTAACATTCGTGAACAACGTTCGTCAACAATGTTCACGAGTCTTATTCATTAATAAAACTTTTTTTAATATGCTAAATAAACAGTAAAATAAATAAATAAATTTAAATTATCAAGCTCAATAACCAATCAAACAACTAAAAGTTTCAAACAATCAAACAAACTTGAATGAAAGCTTGATGATATCTAAATGAACCAAGCTCAAGCCAAGCTTGAATTGAGAGTTTGATAACATCTAAACAAACCAAGTTCAAGCCAAGCTTCAAACAAGCTCAAGCTCATAAAAAATAAACCAAGCCAAGCTTGAACATTCATTTCAAAAGCTTGGTTCATTTTAAGCTCGGCTCAACTTGGTTACCTTGTCAAACAAGCTTGAACACCCCAAAATTCGACTCGGCTCGGCTTGTTTACAGACCTAATAGTGTCCTATTTCGATGATTTGGTTGGGGAGATGTATTTATTAGTTGATTTGGATAGCCTACAAACAGTTTTCCTATTTAAAGCACAAAAAGAACACGGTGAGACAGGATTCACATACACCATTTATTAAATTGATTAGAATTGAAGTGCTTCAGTTTTCAATGTTTGAAGCTGCTTTTGTATCACTCACTGAAATCATCAATCTCTCTAGAAATTATCCGCTGGAGAGATTCAAGTATTCAATAGATATTCTAATATGTAACTTTCAGCCACCTTCCAACCATATGCTGATATTGGTGTATTGAATGCGAGTCAACTCCATTATGAAGAAATGGAGATAAATGCTGATAAATCTTTATCTCCCATATTATAAGCAATACAATACATTAAGTATCTCATGAACAATAGATATTCTAATATGTAACTTTCAGCCACCTTCCAACCATATGCTGATATTGATGTATTGAATGCGAGTCAACTCCATTATGAAGAATTGGAGATAAATGCTGATAAATCTTTATCTCCCATATCATGAGCAATACAATACATTAAGTATCTCATGAATAATCGGGGATATTTTTTTATTAGGATCACAAATGGCTCTAATATTATTAGATAAGGTTGGGGTCTTGGGGGGGACCACTTTATCACCAAAAATAATCGATGCCTTCAGTGTGTACCTTTGTCCATAGAGCAAATCTAAGTTTAATTATATGAACGTGTAATAACAATCAAACAAATTTGCAATTCTAACCTTGTAAAGAGACCATGAAATCCTTTTATGTTTTTTCAATACCGATAGAGGAGAAGGTTGAACACTTCACATCTAGCACTCCTACAACACCAACGAGCTCCCCTGATAAAAAAGTCTACTTTATAAACCTTTTGATCATCACCCACAATCTTTTCACGTACCCCATAATGTTTTCTGGATTTAGAATGCTCCAACAATGAGAAAATTTACAGTCGCAATTGTCCCAATCATTACAATATTAAATTATATAAAGTCCCTTATTGGGTTGTTAGCCATGTATTGATAAGCTAATAATTTCTTCCTCTTTATTGCATCTAGTACTCTAGTCGTCTTATCCACATATGTTATCTACCTCACCCAAGTTAATGTATAAATTATTCAGTCAGTGGTGCTACTTACTATAATGAGAAACCCCTTAGTTTGTTTTCACCTATAGACAATCAACAAATCTTCTCTTTTGCCAATATGACTTATTCACCTAACACTTTGCATGGACTAAGCATCTTGTGTCCTATATATGACTCCAAACATTACAAGTCTTTCTACAGCCTTTTTGTCTTTGGATCCATCTACCATGAATCACCCACAGAACTATACTAGCTACCATATAATGGTGCGTCTCCAAGTCTCTTGGGATCTCCACGTCTTAGTCATCTCTTAAACTCTTAGTTTTGGTCACATAAATGTATTTAACAACTTGCACCTGGTGCAAATGTGTATTGCACCAAATATTAGTTATTGAGGGTGGATACTTTTCTACTGAGATTACAAGAGTAACAATGTCCTCACCTTGAACTACATGCACTTTACCTTCAGTCTCTACCCTTTTTTCAGGACAATTCATTCTGGTATGACTATATGTCTTGCATTTGAATTACTAAATATCCTTTGAAGATTTTAGATTTGAATTTATATCTGTACTTATAGATCCTTATCCCATCTGTTTTGCCCTCACTTTGACTAACTCGTACATATTGTCTCATTTGAATTTAAAATAATAATTTTATCTTTCCTTCCAACAAAATATGCAATAGCTTCACTTTTTGCCTCCTGCATATCTACCTTGCATCTTTTGTCAATTAGAATAGTCTCCTTAAAAAGAAGTAAATTAATCAACCAATAAAATGATTATTTGAGGCAAGTCATCATATGATATGAAATCTTCTTCCCAAACTTAGTCAAGTCATCCACTAAGCTTTGAAAACGTGCTTAAATGTTCTATTAAGTCAAGCTTTGAAAATGTGTTTAGATGCTCTATTAAGTCTCTTTTATAAGTCATATGTAGGCATGTAGCCTGATGGACCTTCTTTTGAGATGGATCTAGTCATTGTTACCATTTACCATATATGTTTTTATGTTGTAGTCTCAGTGACCACCATATGAAACAGTAGTTTTTCCTCCACCATCTCCCAATCATGTTGTTTAATGTATGAGATCTTGCCCTTCTCTTTACCAAGTATCCCAAAGAGCCAGATGCATCATTGTAAGATTTGGGCCCTGATATCACTTGTTAGGATCACAAGCATCTAGAGGATATTGATGATGGTTTGATTAGCCTAGTTAGAAAAATGATACAAGTAAATTGCCTGATCTGCTTCTTTGACTGTGTATAGCGTGCGTGCATGATCAAGGTCACCAAGTAAACGGACTTAGTTGTTGTCTTGAGAACAATAGCAATTATTCAAGATGCTTTCAGGACTAGATTACTTCAGGCATTGGCATTTCATCTATTCAAGTTGCCTACCGGAGACAAAATCATTAATCTCCTTCATTGATGCAGTTGCACACCTGCATGGACCTTTCTTTTGGCAATGTAGGCATATCGACCTTACACTTGTAGATAAAGATCTGCCGGATAGCAACCTTTTCAGTTTAGTTTCTAATTCAATTTTTTGGCCATGCATATTCAACTAGAAAGAATTAAGCATGATATACAATTCAACCAATTAATTTACCGGTTGAATTGGTGAACCATACAACTTTCTAAATTGTCTGTTTCGATTTCCATAACTTTGCGTAGACCAGCTTGGTTTGGTAGAACATTGGATCTTTTCTAGTCCGTTCCTGTCAGCCATTATGTCTTGACTTAACTGCCCAATTTGTCACTTGGCACGGCCAGGCTAGATGACGTTCTGAAGCAAGAAAGGTTCTTCTGCCAAGGTCAATATACCAAACGTCAAATAGTTTGCCCCTGCTTGGCTTACGTGCAAACTAATTAACTATTAAGTGAGTCCAGCACGATTCTCTTCTGTTATCATACAAATGGTTAGGCGGCTCAATTATGACCACTAATTAATTTGACAAATTGATCCTTTTGGATGCTATTGCTTCAATTAATTAAGCTACATTTTAATTCCCATAGATCGGTTTGGATTGTATAGTCCAGTTTTAGTTCATCTGCTTTACATGCTATTCTGTAGGTGATGTACAGAGATCAAAGGAAGGAAAGGGTTGAACTGTTGACAAAACTTCTCGATGATGGGATTGACCAGGACCCCGTTCCAGTTCTTACTCAGGTAGTTTACTTATATAATTCCTGAGTTCGCTATAACAGTTAATGTCGAAGGTGACCTCTATTTTTTTTTCCTCACTAGGACACTTTGATACTTTGGGGCGACAAGGATGCCATTTTCCCACTACCACTCGCTCATCAATTACAAAGGTATTTGCAATATCAATTACACGAACTAATACCAATAATTTTCTGATTTAGATTAGTACAATCTTGTTAATAAAACAAAATCAACTGATTTTTCTATTAGGAAACAAAAATATACTTGCGTAAGGATCATGAAGATAACAAGTTATGGTTCGGTAACCAATATTAAGACTTTGAGAAGCAAAGTTGAAGTTGTATTCTTCATATTATTGCGTACATTAGACTTATTGAAGATGGGGGACCAAACTAATTAAGCTGCATCTTAATTTTCTGAAGTAGTATTTGAGCCGTGTATAAATAAATTATTGACATTCAAGAGGCAAACCTCATCCATTCCACGGCCCTAAGGTGTAGTCGTGATCCCTGTCATTGACTTGATGGGTTGATCGTGTCGTGATAGTTTATGCTATCATCTTATTTTTCAGGATTAGCAATAGCAGACAAGATGTACAAATATATTTCCATCCGTAATCTTGTCGATTTCTGGATTTAGCATTGATTTCTACAACTCCTTAAAAATAGTCATATAATTCAGTTCAGAGAACAGGAGAGGGCGAGATGAGGTGTCGATTTGGTCCCAATAACCTAGGAATAGAGGCTTGATGGCATAATAATGCTGACAACGTAACTATTGAGTCAAAATTTGAAAGTGTTGTGGAGAAAGGAAAGCTGTCTTGCCATCGCTCAACTTGTTAAGTTCTTTTAAATGGTTATATATATAAGATTCATGTAAAAAATAAATAGAATCTTTGACTTAAATTTGAAGGTAGTAACATTAAGTTCACTTACAAAACTATATTTATATTTTTGTTCTTTAACTTTTGTTCAGCGTCAATTATAATATGTTTAATCATGAAATTGGATTCATTAGGAAATAGAATAAATATTCCTTTGGGAACAAATAAGAATACCTACTTCTAAGCATGGTTCATATAATAAAATAGATGATTCATTTGTAGGAAAATTGTAAGTAACGAACATAAATTCGTGATTGATATAATAATACTTTATCTAGCTTATTCAACTCACATGATCGATGTGCTGGATCCACCCAATTTTACTACCTCTTTGTTCTTGTTTAGTATGTTTGGTCCATTACTTAATTGATCTACCTATCTACTTCAGTTAACTCAACTTACTATTGACTAAATATTTTGTTGAGCAGCCAAATAGTTCAGATGACAAATGAGGGAAGCATGTAAAGGGTGTCATAGATATCTTAGAACTGGTTTGTTAAGTTCCATTGCTTACTTGATAAGCCATACCTATAAAACTCTGCTACATGATAATCTCAATCATTTTGCTGTTTAACACGCCTTCGCATAACAAGGTAATGTAATTATAACAAAATTCCAGCCAGTATATAACTATTTTATTTGACTTATTCAGTAAAGATTATGTTTATGGTTAGATTATAGCATGACCAATATTTAACATTTTTTTTTATTATGAAATAGACATTTGGGAGAGAAGGCGAAGTTGGAAGTGATCAAGGATGCTGGGCATGCGCTACAACTGGAAAAGGCCGAAAAGGTGAATTACTTCATTGAGAAATTTCTCATGTCTGAGTCGGCAAAAAAACATTGCAGCCTTTCATAATAATGCAATGCAACATTTATGTACGTTAGGTCATGCAAGAAATTTCTGATTTGGCGTCTCAAATAACATTTCTTTATTTCTTTTATATATATATTGGATAATTAAGAATCTTTTGTGTTCTGTAAAACCGTGTTATCCTTCTACTTCCATTCCATAGTTATGTTAATTCAACTGATTCAATTTTAATGGAATACTATATAACTGATTAAAATTTTTAATAAAAATTGAATAAACTAATCGATAAAATAGATCAAGAATTAAATTAATTGATTTTTTTTAATTAGGACAAAATTTATTATAAATCATGTTTAAATTAAATTTATTATAATGTAATTTTTTACTGGTTTATTTTTAATTTCAATTATTCGGTAATTTTTTTTAAATCAAATGAATTATTTGAATAAATTATTTTTTAATAAATTATTTTTAAAAAAAATCAAACTAAAATTTTAAATTTGATTAATTTATTCGATTTAATTACATTTTTACTATTTTTAATTGAGGGGAAAAGTGCTCCAACTAGAAATTAACACTTTTTTTTTTTTTTTTTTTTTGCCAATATGGCTATATTTTATACTGTCTTCATGATAGTACAACCTTAAAGTCATGTTAACAATGACATAAATGAGCCATTTGAATCAATGAATCATTTCCCAAATCCAAAGGCCATGAGTATCATACATTGTGAACACATAGCTCTTGCGATCAATATTCAAAAAGAATTATTTTAATAAAGACAATTGTTTCTTAAAAAATCATTTCAACTCCAATATACAAGAATTCCCTACAAGTTACACCCGTAATCACATCTAATGATACCCTAAAGATGCTTTCATAACTTTCCCTAAAACATATAGCATAATTACAATTGATACCAACCATTGTGATCTGAAAAGTAATATGGGTCGATAATTAAGATAATGTAACTATCAAAGTTAATGTGAGGTGATAATTAAAGTCAAAATGTACATATTTAAATGGACCATTTTCAATGAGGCTTAACTTTTTATTCATAAGTATGACTCTCAGTATAAATTTGATCATCCCTAGAGTCGATCGGACCTCCAGGGCTCAGCTTCCCACTTCTCATGGGCAAAATTCACAACGTAAACCCGATCGACTCCAGGGCTCCGCTGTCAGCATAAATCTGGTTGGCCTCAGAACCGGTCGGACGTCCAGGGCTTAGCTCCCCACTTCTCATGGATATGACTCCCAACATTAACCCGATCAGCTCTGGCCCCAGAGCCAGTCAGATCATAAGGGCTTAGTTTCCCATTTCTCATGGGCATGACTTCTAACATAAACCCGATCGGTCTCAAAGTTGGTTGGACCTCCAGAGTGTTAGGATCGATGATCGCTGCTAGAGAGGGGGGTGTGAATAGCCGACCCCAAAATCTTCGTTTCTTCCTACGATTAGGGTTAGCGCAGCGGAAATAAAGCGAATAGAAACGAAAAAGGAGAAGCAAACCTCAACACGAAGATGTAACGAGGTTCGGAGATGATACTCCTACTCCTCGGCGTGTCCGTAAGGTGGACGAAGCCTATCAATCCGTCGGTGGATGAGTCCTCGGAAAATCGGCTAATGTAAACTCCTTATGGGTGGAGAAACCTCGCCACAAAACTTACAACAGCAAGAAGGAAATACAAAGAAGAGCAAGAACAAAATATACAATGAATGTACAAATACTCGCTTGCCTTCTCGTCGACTGAAGTCCCGGATGAAGCACCCACTTCACGGACGAATGCCAACAAGCAACTCAGTCAAGGAAGCTCCCCCGAAGCTTTGGAGCTCAGCAAAGCTCAAGCACAGCTTTCAGAAGAACAGCAGTTCAAGGAGGAAGAAGAAGAGAGAGGTAGTCAGCAACCCTCGATCTCTTCTTATATCCCCTGATATCCTGGCTAACCTGCGAACCTGCAAGCAAAAAGACCAGAACACAGAAGCCCGAAATAACCTAGCCGTTGAGTCACAACGGCTAGGGCTGGACCGATTAGGCTCCACCCTGATCGGTCCAGAGTGCTGCTGATCGGTCATGGGGAGGACCGATCAGCATGCTTTTCTCCCGAACTTCTTGCCTCTGATCGTTGTTTCCTGATCGGTCTGCAGACCGATCAGATAACACTCAGTAGGCTACTGTTTGGTTACTGATCGGTCACCAGACCGATCCAGATACCCAGTGTATCACTGGATCGATCCACTGATCGATCCAGAGCTTGGTTTTTGCCCAAACCAAGTCCCAAACCTTCCAAACCAACATCCGGTCAACCTTGACCTGTTGGTACATCATGCTTAGCATCCGGTCACTCCCTTGACCTGCTAAGACTCCCCACCAAGTGTCCGGTCAATCCCTTTGACCCACTTGGACTTTTCTCTTCGTGTCAAGTATCCGATCACTCCCTTGACCTACTTGACCTTCTCAACACCAGATGTCCGATCACCCTTGATCCATCTGGATTTTCCCTTGCCCGGCTTCACTCACCAGGACTTTCACCTAGCTTCACTCACTAGGGTTTTCACCTGGCTTCACTCACCAGGATTTCCAATCTGCCTGCCCACTGGACTTTCCATTGCCCGGCTTCACTCACCAGGACTTTCCAACTGCCTGACTTCACTCACCAGGACTTTCACCTAGCTTCACTCACTAGGGTTTTCACAACTGCCTGGCTTTACTCACCAGGACTTCCCACTGCCTGGCTTCACTCACCAGGACTTATCCGTCTGCCTGGCTTCACTCACCAGGACTTTCCACATCCGGTCCAGAGAACGAGCTCCCGAGCCCTCTCTGACCACAGTGCGGAGAACGAGCTTCCGAGCCCTCTCCGACTTCCCATGTGCCAAGCTTCCATACTTGGACTTCTCCGTGCCAAGTCTCCATACTTGGACTTTTCCCGTGCCAAGCTCCCTGCTTGGACTTTTCACCATGCCAAACTCCCTGCTTGGACTTTTCCCGTGCCAAGCTCCATGCTTGGACTTTTCCCAGTCAGGTCAACTCACCTCGGGTCAACCAGGTCAACCTTGACCACGGGTTGCACCCACAATCTCCCAAGCTTGTATCCTTGTAAAACATCAAGGTACAAACATTGTCAAACATAACTCGTCAAACATCAAAACACAACTCGAGTCAAGTCAACTCGAGTCTGGTCAACCAGGTCAACCTTGACCTAAGGTTGCACCAACACAGAGCTCAGCTCCCCACTTCTCACGGGCATGACTCCTAGCATAAACCTGATCGGCCCCAGAGCCAGTCAGATCTCCGGAGCTTAGCTCCCCACTTCTCACGGGTATGACTCCCAATATAAACCCGATCGTCCCCTAGACCCGGTCGGATCTCTGGGGCTCAACTCCCCACTTCTCATGAGCATGACTCCGCACATAAACTCGATCAACCCTAGAGTCAGTCGAATATCCGGGGCACAGTTTTCCACTTCTTATGGGGCATGACTTCTAACATAAACCCGATCGACTCTAGAGCCGGTTGGATCTTTGGGGCTCATCTCCCCACTTCTCACAGGCATGACTCATAGCATAAACCTGATCGACCCTAAAGTCGGTCAAATCGCTAGAGCTCAACTCCTTATTTCTCATGGGCATAACTCTCAACATAAATCCGACCGGCCTACACCGATCAGACTTCAGCAGGACTTGGCTCCCCACCTTATATGGGAATGACTCCCAACCTAAACCTAGCTAGTTCCAAGATGATCGAACTCTCTATAGGAGACAACATTATCAGAGAATCGTAGCCACATGTCAGAGAATAATTGCTATGTAGGATCATTATGCACGTGAGAGAGGGGGATGAATCACATGGTTTTAACAATCTACCTTTTTCAATTTTTAAACACGAGTATGCAGCGGAATAAAATAAAGTAGAAATCGAAAAACATAAGTACACGAGGAGTTACTTGGTTCAGAGTCTTCGACGACTCCTACACCAAGACCTACGATACCTCGGACTGTAATGACGGGTAATCCACTTTAAGCCTCTTCTGGAACCATTGGAAAAGGAAATCGAATACAAGTACGAAAAATGGGAAAGTATAATAGCCTACACTTTCTTTTTGCAAGTATAAAAAAGTACAAGAATATTAAATTGTTACTAATGTAGGTGCAGTAGAGGCCGACAAGAGGGGGGTGAATTGCTTCTGAAAAATTAAAACGATACCCTCCTCGGATCTTTCAACTCAAAAGTAAAGCAACTATAATAAAAGTAATAGCAGAAATAAAAGGAGACAGAAATTAACCTGGTTACAACCAAGAGGGTTGTTAATCCAGGGCAGTAAGAAAAGCGCAGTAAGAAAACTCCTTTGCTGAAGGCGAAGAAGCCTTTTACACACTTAGAATGCTCACTAGTTGCTAGGAAGGACTACAGAATTGATTGCTTGAGTTGTTGTTTCTTTCCTAACTCCAGATGCCTTTATATAGCTCCTGGAAAGTCTATCCCGAGGGTTGAAGGCGCCTCTATAAGCCTTGAAGGCGCCTCCATGGCTTTTGACCGGATAGAACTCTATCCGTGCTCGAGCGGCTCTTTTGACCAGGCTTGAGGCGCCTTAAACATACTTGGAGGCGCCTCAAATGTTTGAGGCGCCTCCAAGCTTGATTGAGGTGCCTCGAAGGTTTGAGGCGCCCGCCTTGAGCTGTATTTCCAGCACTTCTTCTCCTTTGCTTTGACTTCCAAAGTTTCACTTGATTGGGTGATTGCGGTCAACCGAAATAGGGCTCACCCGAACCCAATTTCCGGCATTCTCCTCGAGCAGTCTTCCGTCCGGCTTCTCGTCCCTCGAACGCCGCGCACGTTCTTCTCATCCACCGGAGTACTCTTCCGCAGCTCTCTCGTCCTTCGGACGCACCGAGCCCGTCTACTCCCTTCCCGTGCCGTCCTTCTCGCTAGCTGCGTCTTCCGCTCGACTTCCTGCGCTCCTAAGCTCCTGCACACTCAGACACAGGGATCAAACATAAAGCAGGACCTAACCAACTTGGTTGATCACATCAAAACACCCACGGGGACCAACAATCTCCCCCTTTTTGATGTGCATCAACCCAAGTTCAAGTTAGGGTAAAAATAGACACAAAATAGTAATTTTAAAGGAAATTACTAAACTAGCATGTTAAGCATTAGTTTGCAATAAATAAAATTGCAACTACTAAATTAAGAGTTAACCAGAAAAAAATAATTTTAATTAAAAAACTCTTCTCTCTAAACTTGTACCTATCTCTCCCCCTTTGATCACAGCAAAAAGCAGGGTAACAGAAAAAAATTTTAGCAAAATTTTAAGTTAGGAAAAAAAATTTGTGTAATAACGAATTTTCCAAGAAAAATTTCTATGTAAACATAATTTTTTAGAATTTTTCTAAGTCAGAAATTAATATTTAATTTTTAAAAATGTTTGAAAAAAACTTTCAAAGCATTATTTAATTATATTTTAATACTTTTTCAGAAAGTTTAATTAAATATTTTATTTCAATATTTTAGCTTCCAGGTCGTGGCGAGGCACTAGGCCTTCTTGGTTATTGGAGCAACAACCACTTCCTTAGACAAAGCTTCATAAAGAAATTTTAACATTTAATTTTGCTTTTGAAAGCCTTAATTAAATAGATTAATTTAGTACAGATTTCGGAACCCAATAGAGGTTCCTTCCTACAGGGTTATTCAAAAATTTTGGGGGTACGTAGTTCTTGGGCACTCTTTTAAGTTGACCCTGATGGTTTCTAGTGTACCAATTTAATTTTTCATAAATTTTTAATTTTGAGTTTAGAAATTTATTTGTTTTTAAACATGCATCAGATTTCAATTTTTCAATTTTTCAATTTTTCAATTTTTCAATTTCTAATTTTAATTTATCATTTTCTGATTTTAGATGATCATACATTTCTAACGGGCATGCTTTTGCTAGGTTCAATTTTAATTCAGTATTTTCTTTTTCTAATTTGAATAAGTCTTTAGAAAGAGGCTTAATAAAGCGAAAAGATTGAGTCGGGGTTAGATTGCGTACCTGACTTACCTGACTCGGTGAGGCTCCCCCTTCATTGCAGCTTTTCTCTTCTGATGTTCCTCCCCCTTCATCGATGCTCATCTCTGAGCTTGACTCTTCTTCCAGCTGATGGTTAGCTAGTAGAGCTAACCCCGAAAAGGCTTCGACGTCTGATTCGGAAGACGACGAATCTGACCAAGTGAACTTCAGGTTCTTGTGCTTGGAGGATTCTGGCTTCTTGTACTTGACCTTTTCTTTCTGCTTGCTCTTTAATTTCGGGCAATCATCCTTGATGTGCCCTTCTTCGTTACAGTTGTAGCAATGAATCGTTCTCCTTTTTCGCTCATGCTTCTGCGATCTAAATTTGTTAGATTTAAAAAACTTATTAAATCATCTTACCATTAATGCAATCTCGTTTTCGTTGATCGAGACTTCGGAGTCAGAACCGTTTGCTCTTGCCTTCAAAGCAATGTTCTGACTTGTCTTTTCTACTCCAATGGGCTCTGCAATTCGAGATTCGTGAAGTTCAAAAGTTGAAAATAGATTTTCCAGAGTACTTACCTCGAAGTCCTTAGAGATGTAGTACGCATCTACTAAGGACGCTCATTCTTGAGATCTCGGGAAGGCGTTGAGCACGTATCGGATCGAGTCCTGGTTCATTACTTCTTCTCCAAGGTTGCTTAATTGCGTGATCAGTTCTTTAATCCTCGCTTGGAGTTGCGCTACCTTCTCACCTTGGTTCATCCGGAGTTTTGTCAACTGGGTCCGGAGGATGTCGCGCCTCGCTAGCTTCGCTTCGGAGGTACCTTTGTGAAGCTCCAGGAATTTTCCCAGAGATCTTTCGCGGAGTCATAGCTTCCGATCCGATTTACCTCCTGAGGTGGTAGAACGCTGAGCAGGTGGAACTCAGCCTTTCCGTTGGCGACAAAATTGGCTTGCTCCACGTGTTTTCTTCTTTATCTTTCAGCACTGCATATCCATATTTCATTATTAAAAGTATATCAAATTCAGTTTTAAAAAAATACCTCCATTTTTCGCTTCTATGTAGCGAAATCTCCGTCGAACTTTGGGGGATGAATATTCGCTCAGGCCATCGTCTTGATCGTTTGTTCTTCAGTCGGCGATTAATCATTCTGAGGTGGTCTGACTCTGATACCAATTGTAGGTGCAGCGGAGGCCGGCAAGAGGGGGGTGAATTGCTTCTGAAAAATTAAAACGATACCCTCCTCGGATCTTTCAACTCAAAAGTAAAGCAACTATAATAAAAGTAATAGCAGAAATAAAAGGAGACAGAAATTAACCTGGTTACAACCAAGAGGGTTGTTAATCCAGGGCAGTAAGAAAAACGTAGTAAGAAAACTCCTTTGCTGAAGGCGGAGAAGCCTTTTACACACTTAGAATGCTCACTAGTTGCTAGGAAGGACTACAGAATTGATTGTTTGAGTTGTTATTTATTTCCTAGCTCCAGGTGCATTTATATAGCTCCTGGAAAGTCTATCCCGAGGGTTGAAGGCGCCTCTATAAGCCTTAAAGGCGCCTCCATGACTTTTGACCGGATAGAACTCTATCCATGCTCGAACGACTCTTTTGACCAGGCTTGAGGCGCCTTAAACATACTTGGAGGCGCCTCAAATGTTTGTGGCACCTACAAGCTTGATTGAGGCGCCTCGAAGGTTTGAGGCGCCTCAAACACTACTTGAGGGGCCTTGAGCTGTATTTCTAGCACTTCTTCTCCTTTGCTTTGACTTCCGAAGCTTCACTTGATTGGGTGATTGCGGCCAACCGAAATAGGGCTCATCCGAACCCAATTTTCGGCCTTCTCCTCGAGCAGTCTTCCTTCCGATTTCTCATCCCTCGAACACCGCGCACGTTCTTCTCGTCCACCGGAGTACTCTTCCACAGCTCTCTCGTCCTTCGGACGCACTGAGCCCGTCGGCTCCCTTCCCGTGCCGTCCTTCTCGCTAGCTGCGTCTTCCGCTCGACTTCCTGCGCTCCTAAGCTCCTGCACACTCAGATACAGGGATCAAACACAAAGCAGGAGCTAACCAACTTGGTTGATCACATCAAAACACCCACGGGGACCAACAACTAACACTTTAACGATATATAATATGAATGGGCTCGTATGTCAGATTCAATTTATTGGTAGTAGTTGGATGTCCTTAGAGTAGTAAAGCACTAGTAGAGTGAAGTCGAAGCAGTAGAACATTAGATAAAGCTCCTAATTGAATTGATACTTGAATGCTACTCAAACAGGGCTTATATAAGTTATTGAGGGTGTCTTTAGCTTTGTCTGAGGCGCCTCTGGTAGCAAATTTGATCACCTTATCTTCAGAAATGATAACCTCTGCAACCTGTGGATTTTATTTTCTGGAGGGCGCCTTCAAAGCTCTCCGAGTCACCTCCGAAGCACTTTGAGGCACCTTCAGTGCTCTCTAGGGTGACTACCCACAGTAAAACTTTATCTGCAAAGTCTATCCGTGTGAGGGAGCCTCTATAGGATCTAGGGCACGTCCGTGCCACTTCGAGGCACCTCCAAGACCCTTTGAGGTGTTGGTTGCTACTCGGAAAGCCTAATGGTTCCACTGTACAAAAATTTTGTACAAAGGTCTGAACCTTTTCCTAGCTAGCATGTGTTCTTTTAAATTAAACTTGGATCGCCTGCGGAACTTAACACATTTGATCCAAAGTTTAATCTATTTGTTCTTTTAGGTTTAGACTTGGATCTCCTACGGAACTTAACACGTTCGATCCAAATCACCTAGGTTATTAATTCCATTAAATATTAATTTCCAAAATTGACTTCCAGGACTGCATGGCGAGGCACATGACCTTCTTGGATATGAGAACAACCACCACCGCCTAGACAAAGCCTTTTAAGGAAAGCTAATATTTAATTTCCTTAGATAACTTTAGGTCAACCAAAAAGAACAATCAAATTACAAGGAAAAGAAAAACAAAGAACACAACATCGAAAACAAATTCGAAATACTAGAATCGCATGCCTCTTGTATTTGATATTTTTACATGAAGATAAAACTAGTATGATGCAGAAATTAAATACTAGTGTATACCTTTTCTTTTGCAAGCAAAAACCTCTAGGTCTTCTACCGTATTCCTCTTCTAACCTCGGACGTTGTGTGGGCAACGATCTTCCGAGATGAGAAACCACCAAAGCACCTTCTTCTCCTCCTTGCAAGATTCGGCCAAACCAAGTGCACCTCCAAGGAAGAAGAGAAACCACCAACCAAGCTCCAAGGGATGAAAGCTTTCTCTCCTTCTTCTCCAAGCTAGAATCCGGCCACCACTT
Source organism: Zingiber officinale (assembly GCF_018446385.1). Classification (NCBI taxonomy): domain Eukaryota; kingdom Viridiplantae; phylum Streptophyta; class Magnoliopsida; order Zingiberales; family Zingiberaceae; genus Zingiber; species Zingiber officinale. The sequence goes on from NC_055993.1 coordinate 138,788,604, forward strand.
GATCTCCAAGGAAGATGCGAGGTTCAGCCATAAAAGATGGAGAGAAGAGAAAGGGGATAGCCGGTCACACTAAGGAAGAAAAGAGGGAGAAAATAATAGAGGTTGTTCACCATCAAGGCTCCCAAAACCCCCTCTTTTATAATCCTTAGCTTTGGCAAATAAGAAAATTTAATTATAATAAAATTTCCTTAACTTTCCTTGACATGAATTAATTAAGAAAAATTAAACAAAATTTCCTAAACCTTCATGTCATGGGCGACCACATCATTAAGAGCAAACAAGGCAATTTCAATCAACAATTAAAATTCCTTATTTATCTTGGGAAATTTTAAAAAATAAAATTTCCTTTTAAAATCCCTTCATGGTTGATAAAAAGAAATTTCTATAATTTTAATTTTTCAACATGTGAATAATTTACAAAGAAGAAAAATAAAATATCTTTCCAATCTACAAATAAGGAAAGAGATCTAATCTCTTTCTTTAATCTTTTGTAGATCTTAAAAGAGATATTTTAATTTTTAATCTCTCCAATAAATTATATCTTTCACATAAGAAAAATTTAAAATTTAAATTCTTTTTAATTTAATGGGGGCCGGCCACCTAAGCTTGAGTTCAAGCTAGGGTCGGCCACCCATGAACCAAGGCTTGGCCGGCCCTAGCTTGATCCACAAGCTAGCTTGGCCGTCCCCTACATCATGGGTATGAAGGTGGGTATAGGTGGGTATAGTACTCTATAAATAAGAGGCTACGATAGGGACCGAGAGGAGAAATTGGTTTTGGTCTCTCGATAAAATTAAGCATCCCGTGTTCGCCCCGAACACACAACTTAATTTTATCAATAATAATTCATTTCACTAGAGAACTATTATTAAACTATCGCACCAATCCCAAATTACATTTTTGGGCTCCTTCTTATTATGAGTGTGTTAGTCTCCCTGTGTTTAAGATGTTGAATGTCCACTAATTAAGTGAGTTACTAACAACTCATTTAATTAATATCTTAATCCAAGAATAGTACCACTCAACCTTATCGTCATGTCGAACTAAGTACACCTGCAGGGTTTAACATGATAATCTTTATGAGCTCATCTTGGGGACATTATCAACCTAAATCACTAGGACACAGTTTCCTTCTATAATCAACAACACACACTATAAGTGATATCATTTTCCAACTTATCGGGCTTATTGATTCATCAAAATAAATCTCACCCATTGATAAATTAAAGAAATAAATATCAAATATATGTGCTTGTTATTATATTCGAATTAAGAGCACACACTTTCATAATAACTAAGGTCTTTGTTCCTTTATAAAGTCAGTATAAAAGAAAACGACCTCTGATGGTCCTACTCAATACACTCTAAGTGTACTAGTGTAATTATATAGTTAAGATAAACTAATACCTAATTACACTACGACCTTCCAATGGTTTGTTCCTTTCCATTTTAGTCGTGAGCTACTGTTTATAATTTATAAGGTACTGATAACATCATCTTCTGTATGTGACACCACATACTATGTTATCTACAATATAAATTAATTGAACAACTACAAATAAATGTAGACAATTTGACCAAATGTGATTCTTTATTCAAAATAAATGTTTACAAAATCTTAGGCTTTCAGTATACACTCTAACATGAGGCACCTCAGATACTATTCATCTGAGGCTTAACTTGATTTTTGCTCATGTAAAAATGTGTTAGACTAACAGAAAAATATTTAACCTACAAAACAAAGTTAGTACAATTTATATGAGTATTATTAATTAGATCTTGTCTTCCCGAGATCAGGATCTAGTTACGGTCTCAGTCTAGGTTACCAAAATGGACATAGTCTGGATCTGCATCTAAAGTCCTTAATTAAGGCTTGTTCTCATTGGAACACTCTCCTCCAGTGACTTACCTTACTTACCATACAGAATTGCTTGACTTTACTTTGGTCCACCAGGTCTTCCCGCTTGTTATTAGGTCTGTAGACCCAACTAGACTTTGGCTAACTGTCAGGTCTTGCGGACCTAGCTAAACTTACCGCAAGATATCATGTTACTCCTTGACCTATCTAAACTTCTACACCAGCTATCAAATCCTCTAGACCTAGCTAGATTTCATCCTGGTGTTAGACTCATCAAGTCCTACACACTTGTACAAAGGTTAGATCACACAACATCTAACTTTAATTTATTTGTCATTAATCAAAACTTAGGTTTGATCATTGGTGTCAACTGCACCAACAATCTCTCCCTTTTTGATGTAATGACAACCTAAATTAAAGTTAGAAAAATATGCAAAAAGAAATAGCAATAAAAAATGATTCAAGGGAAAAAAATAAATAAGTTCAATTTCTGTTTATTCTCTTAATCATTTCAAGGTTAAGATTTTTAAATTTTCAGATTTGCCTTTAGTTTTTCTTACTTAATCATTGTTAGAGCAATTAGTGTGACCCTAGATTTTAATGTTTGGGCAAAAATTTAAGTTAGGCTATTTATTAAATTTAATATGCGCTTGTGAGTGTGTAGGATATAGTTACAATAAGGTAAAGTCTAAGTGTGATATTGGCAAAGGCAAAGTCTAAGTATGGAGGTTTGGTGGTGTAAGTCTAAGTGTGTAGTCTTGACAATGTAAGTTCAATTGTAATTTGGCAAGGTTGAAGTCTCGGAGCAAGGAACTCTTGGCAATGGAAGACCCGACAACAAAGGATAAGGCCGAAGAAAGTTCTTGAAGGCAGAACATGAAGAATGGGAAGCATCCGAGGGACGCAAGGCTGATAGAGGATGCTTGAAGGCAAGGTTAAGGTTGTGCGGGCGAGGACAAGTGCATAAGAGATTGTACTTGGGGTAAAACCCTAGGTTTAGGGTTTACCAATCAACTGGTGAGAGTGAATAAAATATTTCTATTCTCTCAACCGAAATGGACCAGTCGACTGGTCTCGGTACCAGTAGACTGGTGTCGAGCCGTTGGGGTATAACGATCGATTTTCCGCAGAGACCAGTCGGCTGGTGACTTTACCAGTCGACTGGTAGTGGGAAAACATCTTGGATATTTTTTCCCAAACTCTATTTAATTGAGCTTCGGATGGCTGGCTTTGTGACGAAATTAGAGGTGGTTAACTCCTAATTAGAGTCTCCAAGTTCTTGTGATCCAAGTGTGCGTGATTGAGTTTGTGGCAAGATTTTTGCACCGAGAAGGAGTCATTCATTAGCCGGAGTTTACCGGAGACTAATCCACCAACGGATTGAGGGATCGCCCACCTTATAGACATGTCATAGAGTATGAGCATTATCTCCGAATCACGTTAAATCAATGTGTTAGGTTTGCTTTCTTGTTTTAGTTTAGTTTTTGTATTTGTATTTCCATTGTACGCTAATGGGTGTAAGAAACAAACGAATGATTTGGTGTGGATCGTCTATTCGCCCCCCTCTAGCCAGTGTTAAAGGTCCTAACAACCCTTACTTTCCCCCTTTGACATTCATCAAAAATATGCAACTAAGTAAGAGAAAGTATGGAACAGGTAAATAGATGAAGTAAGCACATCAAGCAATAAACTCTTCAAATGTAAGATTTTTCATAAGAAAAATTATTTTCAGGGAGGATTTGCCAAGTATAAAAATTTCAAGTGTTTTGTAAGGTAGTTTTCAAAGAACAAGTTTTAAAGAATTATTAGGGAAGTACTTCAAAGAAATTTTCAAACCACTTTTCAAAATAATTCTTCAAAATAGTGTTGTAAAGTAATTTTAAAGTTTATTTTCAAAGCAACTATTGAAAATTAATTTTTAAAATAATTTTTGAAGTATCTTTGAAAACATCTTTCAAAATAGATGTCAAAGTATTTGCAAAAAGAAATTCAAAGACTTTACAAGAATTTTGCAAAACTTTTGGCAAAGTGTTTTCAAATAAATTTTCCAAAGCAAAATAATTTTGGAAACATTTTCAAAGAAAATTTTGAAATCTTTGTACAAAACATTTTTCAAAGTAAAAGTTTGAAAGGATTTTGTCAAGACATTTGTCAAAAATATTTCAAACATTTTTCACAAAAAATTTCAAATATTTTCAAAACATTTCAAAGTATTGTTTAAAACAATTTCAAAACAATTTATCTCCCTTTAGTTGACACGTTCCCTTAATTTGATACTAAGGTTTGGGTTTGTAATTTGCTCAACATATTTTCAAGGTAGGACCTCCCCCTTAACCTAATACCTCCTGGTTATCCTTTTTAGTTACAAAGAGACCCATGGTTTGCAAAATTGCGATCCGGATAGTAGGATCGTACGATCCTACGATCCAAAAATCCAAAATTGATCCAGGATCGTGCAGAATCAATTTTTGCAGTAGGATCATAGCAAAATCGGTAGGATTAGAACAGAATCTGTAGAATTGTAACAGGATTGGAGCAGGATCGGTGGAAGCTTTGAGAGGTCATAACTTTTGATTCGGACCGAACGTATAATATATCAAATCAAAACTCGTTTAGAGATCTTTAATAAATTTCAAAGTTTATCCTTAACCATCCTATTTCAAACCCCCAAAAATATCATTTAAATCTTTTTCGGATGCCCATAAGATTTTATCCTTTTTTATTATCTTTTTTCGTCTTATTAGGGTTTTAAATAATTTAAACATATGTTTAATTATTTTTTAGTTAGTTTTTTTATCAATAATATTCTATGAAAATATAAATATTATTACAATACGAGAATGGTAGTTAAATTACTAGTTAATTTAAATTTGTACATGTAGTAATGTAATATGAGGTGTTGAGTGTAAATGATTACATATACATGCAAAATTAGTTATCTATTTATATATAAATAAGTGTTTTAGATATTTTTTTCTAATTATTAATCATGTATGATAAGATTTTAAGGATTTTTGGTAAGATTGTATGATTGTACGATCCGATCATGTTTGATCCGATCCTGACCCTAAATCGATTCTACGTAGAGTCGCGATTCTATAAACTATTGCTCTACTTAAGTGTCTAGGGGACTTGGTGTTGGGAATACTTAATTTCATAAAAATAATATTGTTTGAAAGTTATAGGTTATTTTACTTAATCAATCATAAATCGATTTTAGCTTAAGTTGATTAAGTCTATGTAGTTTAAGTTTTAATTAGATTTAACATACATTAAGTTAAATTATTAATTAAAGATAAATTAAGTTAAATTAGGACTGACTAAGTTGAAGTAAGTATTAATTTAGAGTTAATTGGATGGCAAGTTTGACTAAGTTAAAATTTTATTAAGGTTTTTATGGTAAAGTAAGTTTAATTTAAAGTGAGTTAGAGTAAAGTTAAGGTTAGATTATTAATTAATGTAAAATTTAAATTAAGTTTTAATTAAATTGAGTTGAATTTAGTCTAATTAATGCTTTGAGTTTAATTCACATAAGGTTTAATTGTTTATGTATTAATTATTAATTGAGTTTTAAGTATAAATTAATTAAATTTTAATTATTTGTCTAATTAAGATTTAATTGATTAATTACATTTAATTAATTTAGGATTTAAAGTTTTTTTTTAAAAAAAATTTCTAATTAAAGTTTTTTTTATTTTACAGATTTAATTGAGGTTTAAACTTAGGTTTTAACTACGTATGGTTGATTAGATTTAACTAATTTTAGGTTTAGTTAAAGGTTTAAGTTGGTTTTAAGTTTAATTTAATTTTGGAAGAATAATTCATAACAAATTAATTTTAGGTTTTATTTAAGTTAGATTTAAACTTTTAGTATAAGTTTTAACAAAGTGTTCAAGTTTTAACTGTGTTTTCAAAGATAATAATATTTTAAAATATTTTTTTTAAAAAAAAATTTTAAAAAGATGTTTGAAATAATTTTTAAAATAAAATTTTTAAAAGAATTTTTTTTAAAAAAATTTGAAATAAATTTTAAAAATTTTTAAAAATATTTTTGAAAAAATTTTAAAATAGTATTGAAAAGATTTTTAAAATAATTTTTAAACTAATTTTAAAATAATTTTTAAAATAATTAAAATAATTTTTAATAGTTTTAAAATAATTTTGAAAAGATTTTAAAAATAATTTTAAAAATAAATTTAGAAGATTTTTTTAAAAAAATTAAAATAATTTAAAAAAAATATTTTTAAAATAATTTTAAAAGATTTTAACAATAATTTTTTTAAGAATTTTAAAAATAATTTTTATTTTCTTTTTAAATTTACCTTAATTATCTCACCCGGTTTAATTGTTCAACCAAAGTATTCCTATCGTTTTGTAAGATAAGTTATGTTGAAGTTTTAGTTTGACCTTATGTTAGATTCAGATTTAACTGTCAGTTAATTAAATGTATATTTCAAAAATTGGTTCCATGATGTGGCGATTCACAAGGACATTCTTGAGTATTGGAACAATGACCACTTCTAGACAAAGTCTTTTTAAGAAATTAGACATTTAATTTTCTTATTGATAAACCTTGGTCTAATTAGTTTAAGTTGTTACGAGATAGCTTCGATTAGCTTCACTTAGCTAACTAGACCAAGTAGGGTATGTCTTACCCTACTTGACTCCCTAGATCAAGTTTTTCTAATGTACTATTATCTCGCCTCACCCTGGTACTAGCTAGGTTGGACAAAAGTCAAATTATCTTTTTAGTCTAGTCGTAATTACCCACTTGGGTAAACTATATTTAGATGTACCAACTAATTTGGTACCTCCCCTGTGTTAGATTATATAATTAGAATTATTTGTTTATAGCCTTGAGGGCAATTTAGTCTTTTACCTTTTTAATTTAGGGTTTAGGTTTTCTGATAATTCACTATATAAGACTTTGTACTCGTTATTTTCTTACAACCCTTTTTTTATATTCATCAATAAAGATGGCTACTTTTCTTTGGCATCAATTTCTACATGGTATCAGAGCCTTTATCTCTATATTTTTGATAATTAGATTGAAGAATTGTTAATTCGATCCATAGTTGGTGTAACCGTACAGTTTTGATTGAGTTTCTTTTGTTTTCGCAATACTTGATTTTGTTTGGTGTTCGGTTATTTGTGAACACAATTTGTTCTATCATCATGAGTGGCCATACAGAAGATTCGCTTCAATCGATTAGTGTCTGATTGGATGGAAAAAATTATTTGTATTGGGATATGTTATGAAAATTTTTTTACAAGGAAAATCTATATGGGGATATGTTTCAGGTGTGCGAGTTCAACCTACGGACATTAATACTGATGATTATGCAAAGTCATTGGATGTTTGGGAGACCGATAATGCGAAGATTATTACATGGATCAATAATTCTATTTCACACTCCATTGGTGCTTAGTTGGCCAAGTACGAGACAACCAAAGAGGTTTGGGATCATCTGGCAAGATTATATACACAGTATAACTTTACCAAATAATATCAATTAGAAGCAGATATACGTGCATTTCGATAGTAAGATATGGGGATCCAAGATTTTTATTGTGTCATGTCGGAACTATGGGAGCAGTTAGCACTCACAGAATCCTCAGAATTGTGAGCATTCCCAGCTTATGTCACTTGTAGAGAAGAGCAACGTCTGGTCCAATTCTTGATGACTTTGAAGGATTGCGTGGAACAATTTTACATCATAGTCCTCTCCCTTCCGTTGATTCAGTAGTATATGAATTGCTAGCTGAGGAGATTCGTCTTAAGTCTCAGGTTGATAAGAGGACTGTTGCACCATCCACGCCATCTATTTTTGCAGCACCATAGCAGTCTATGCCGCATAATCAAAGTAGGTTGACTTCGAAGGTTTCTAGTGATGAGTGTGCTTATTGTAAAGAAAAAGGGCATTGAAAGTCTCAATGTCCATTATTGTTGAACAAAGGTAAACTACCGCAGTAGCAAAAACGACCACCACAACAACAATATCAGCAGCAACGACCTCAATAACCACCATTGCTTCATCAGAATGCTTCATGGAAATCTAGTAATCAACCACAACAGTTACCAAATGAACTATCTCAGTCTAGTAGTGCAGTGGTTGCCCCCTCTTTAGATCCTTATATGCTTGAGCAGTTTCAACAATTCCTTGCTTCACAGCCCTCTGCCATGTCCGCTTCTTCTCATATAGGTTTGTCATCCTTCGGTACATCAGGTATATCTTCCTCTTTATGGATCTTAGATTCATCATATGTCACCTAACTTATCATCTTTTATCTCCTTATCTTTTAATTCATCTTTATCAGTTATGATAGCTGATGATACTCCAATGCCATTATTATGTGTTGGTTCTGTTGTTACAACTTACTTGTCTCTTCCTGATGTCTATTATATTCCTAGTCTTACACTTAATCTTATTTCTGTTAGTCAATTGTCTAAGTCTGGATATTTAATATCTTTTTTTTTTATCCAATTGTTATGTGCAGGACCCGCCATCTCAGAAGGTGATTGGGATAGGCCGTAGGCAAGGGGGACTCTATGTCTTGGATAAGCTTCATGTACCAGATGTTGCAGCTTCTAGTGTCAATTTGTCATCTTTTTGATTGAGTCGTGCTTCTTCTGATTTTTACTTGTGGCATACTCGTCTAGGTCATGTTTCAGCCTCTCGTTTACAATTTTTAGCTTCGTCTGGAGTATTAGGAACTTTAAAAAGTTATGATATTTCATATTGTAGTGGTTATAAACTGGCAAAATTTTCTGCATTACCTTTTAATAAAAGTCTATCTTTTTCTCCTAATCCTTTTGATCTTGTTTATTCTGATGTGTGGGGGTCTTCTCCTATTACTACAAAAGGGGATCAAGATATTATGTTTCTTTTATTGATGATTGCAATCACTATACTTGGGTTTATCTTATGAAACATAGATCTGATTATCTTACCATTTTTAATAACTTTAAAGCTCTTGTCAAAACTCAACATTCAGCAATTATCAAATATTTTCGTTATGATTTGGGGGGCGAATACACTTCCAATAATTTTTCTCATTTACTTGCATCAGAAGGTACTATACATCAAACCTCATGTCAAGAAACACTTGAACAAAATGGGGTTGCAGAAAGAAAACATAGACATCTTGTTGAGACAGTCTGCTCATTCTTATTGTCTACAGATGTTCCTAGTAATTTTTGGGGAGAAGCAGTTCTTACTGCTACTCATGTAATTAATATGATTCTAGCTTCTCACAATTCAGGTTTGTCTCCTCTTCAAAAACTATATGGTCATGCTCCTGATTATTCCTCTTTACATGTTTTTAGTTGTATCTGTTTTGTTCTACGACCACATGTTGAGCGTGATAAGTTATCCTCTAAGTCTGCTTTGTGTGTCTTCCTTGGTTATGATGTTGATCAAAAGAGATATCATTGTTTTGATCCAGTTAGTAAAATATTGTATGTCTCTCGTCATGTTGTATTTTTTGAGTATATTCCTTTCTTCTCCATACCTCTTCTATCACATGACATGACTCATGCAGATCTTATTCACATTGATCCCTTCAGTACCGACACCGACGAAGCCTCCCCCACGGCTACTCTTCCACATGATGACTTCACTAAATCTGGTATTCTCGAGACATCTCCTCCATCTCCACCTCCCCCTTCTACGACTGTTCCTTCACCTCTAGAGATTGCGGACAATCATATTCGTCGATCTACACGTCCTCGTAAGTCTACTAAACTACCTGATTTTGCTTATTCTTGTTATTCTACTTCCTTTGCCTCTTTTTTTGCCTCTATTCATCATCTTTCTGAGCCTTTGTCCTATAGAGAAGCTGTTGGTAATCCTCTTTGGCAGATTGCTATGGACGAGGAATTAACTGCTCTGCATCATACTCATACTTGGGATTTGGTACCTCTGCCACCAGGGAAACGTGCCATTGGTTCTCGTTGGGTCTATAAGATCAAAACTAAATCTGATGGTTCTATCGAACGGTACAAAACTTGTCTTGTTGCTAAAGATTACTTTTAGGAGTATGACATGGATTATGAGGAAACTTTTGCCCCTGTTGCTAAAATGACCACTATTCGTATGTTAATTGTTGTTGCCTCTGTTCCTTAATGGAAGATATCTCAGATGGATGTCAAAAATATTTTCTTGAATGGTGATCTTCAAGAAGAAGTGTATATGATGCCTCCTCTTGGAGTTGCTCACCGATCTGGTGAAGTTTGCAGGCTTCGCAAAGCTCTCTATGGACTCAAACAAGCACCACATGTTGGTTTGCCAAGTTCTCTACGGTGGTTACTTCGCTTAGTTTTCATCCTAGTAATCATGATTTAGCTTTATTTGTCAAGTGCATGCGTGCATGTTGTATACTTTTATCTTTATATGTGGATGATATGATAATTACTAGTGATGATTTTGAAGGAATTGAGTCTTTGAAGTTTGAATTAGCTCGTTGTTTCACTATGAAAGACTTGGGTTTACTGTGCTATTTTCTGGGGATTGAGATTGCTTCTTCACCTAAAGGTTATCTCTTGTCTCAGTCAAAGTACATAGCTGATCTATTTGAGCGTGCACGTCTCACTGACAACAGGGTAGTTGATACTCCCCTTGAGACTAATGCTACGTGCTCTCCATCAAATGGTTCTCCTTTGTCAGATCCTAACCTCTACCATACAGTTGTGGGAAGCTTGGTTTATCTCATTGTGACTCGTCCTGATATTGTGTATGCTGTACATGTGGTTAGTCAGTTTATCACTGCACCCACCACAGTTCATTGGGCTGTTGTTCTTTGCATTCTTTGGTATCTTTGGGGAACTCAGTTTCAGAGCCTCTTATTCCCTTCTACTTCCTCATTAAAGCTTTGTGCATACTTTGATGTTGATTGGGCGGGTGATCTTACGGATTGTAAGTCAACCACTGACTTCTGTATTTTTCTTGGAGATTCTCTTATTTCTTGGAAAAGTAAGAAGCAAGATGTTATTTTGAGATCCTCCACAGAAGCTGAGTATCGTGCCATGACTACCACTACTTGTGAGATTGTTTGGCTACGTTGGTTGCTTACAGATATAAGAATTTTTCTTCAGGAACCTACTGTTCTTCATTGTGATAATCAGAGTGTCATTCAGATTGCGCGCAATACAGTTTTTCATGAGAGAACGAAGTATATTGAGATAGATTGTCATTTCACTCGTCATCATCTACAGATTGACACTATCACATTGCCTTTTGTTCCTTCCTCACTACAGATAGCTGATATGTTTATCAAGGTTCATTCCGCTTCGCGCTTCCGATTTTTATCTGACAAACTCTCAATGCTTCTTGTTGTAGCATTGTGAGTTTGAGGGGATGTTATATTATATAATTAAAATTATTTGTTTATAGCCTTGAGGGTAATTTAATCTTTTATTTTTTTGATTTAGGGTTTAGGTTTTCTGATAATTCACTATATAAGACTTTGTACTCTTTATTTTCTTACAACCCCTTTTTTTTGGATTCATCAAAAAAGACGGCTACTTTTCTTTGACATCAATTTCTACACCCTGAACTATTGAACTATGTTTTATTAAGTTTAATTTAGTTTAATTAGTATTTAATTAATATTTTAATTAATTTAAATTTAAATTTTTAATTTTAAATTAATTAAATTGGTTAAATTATCCTTCTTAAAAAATATATTTAAGATTTAAATTTTCTTTTAATATATTTTGAATTTATTAAATTATCTCTGTTTAAAAGATTATTTTTATTATTTAACTTTTTATTAATTTTTAATTTTTAATTTATTAAGTTGTTTGAATTATAAGGTTTATCTTTCATTTTTGAATTTTTATTAGTTTTTAATTTCAAATATATAAGATTTGGTTTTGATTTCATCCTTGTGTTTGAATTTATCCTTAAATTCATATTTTCTTTATCTTTTAAGTTTACATTATTAGTTAAATTTATTAGATTAGTTTTATCTATATTATTATCCTTAAGATTTAAATTTTTATTAATTAAATTATCTTTATTTTGGATAGAAATTTCTAGATTGACATTATCTTGATTATCAAATATTTTATTAAAATATTTATTAATTTATCTAGATTTATTTTATTATTTTTAAGTTCTAAGTTCAAATTTATCTTAATGTTTGAATTATTTATTATTTTTGAATTTTAAAGATTTTTATCAACTAATTTATTTAAATTTGAACTCGAGTCTGAATTCGCTTTTGACTTGATCCCTCTAGCTTCAACGACTCCTCGTGAAGCTTGATCAACTGGGTACAAAGCTCGTATGCATTTTTAAACTTTTCTAATCTGCATAATACATTGTTATGTAAAATAGTACAAATTAACTCAGTTACATTTTTGTTCAACTCTGAGTCCCGAGAAGTTTTTTTCAATATAAACAAATAGTCAATATTTACACTTCCTAAGAAGCATTCTATTGTTCGCTTCTAGTAATTGAAATATTCTTGATCGTATGGTGGTTGTTCGTTGATATTTTGCTCGAGCATTTCTTTGTTCACTATTTTTGAACATTGAATAGAAAACTCACAAAGATTCCAAGACATGTATTGGGGTACATAGTGTAGGAGATAAAGAAATAATACTCGAGTGGTATTGTACCAATTTCAAGAAAAAATATTAAAATAATAAAATAAAAAATAGTGGCAGATTTTGTTAGAAGAGATATTGCATCAATTTTGACTAATGGTGAAAAGATGAAAAATGCAAACAAAAAAATGCATAAGAATATTTTTTTACTCAAAAACAGTGTATATATAATTTTTTTTTTAAAAAAAGAACCTGCACGATTGGTGGTTTTACCAATTCAGAGCGACCTTACTCTGATATTACTTGTAGGATCGTTATGCACGTGAGAGGAGGGGGGTGAATCACGCGGTTTTAAAAATCTATCTTTTTCGATTTTTAAACGCGAGTACTCAACAGAATAAAATAAAGCAGAAACTGAAAAACACAAGTACACGAGGAGTTACTTGGTTCGGAGCCTTTGGTGACTCCTACTCCAAGACTCACGATCCCTCAGACCTTAACTATGGGTAATCCACTATAAGCCTCTTCCGGAATCGCTGGAAGAGGGAATTGAATACACGTACAGAAAATGGGAAAGTGTGACAACCTATACTTCCCTTTTTTGCAAGTATGAAAAAGTACAAGAATATTAAATTGTTACCAACATTTTAACGATGTAGAATCTGAATGAGCTAGTGTGTCAGAGTCGGTTTGTCGGCAGCGGTCGGATGTCCTCAGAGCAATAGCGCACCGGCAGTGACAATATTCAAAACGCCTTGTGATCTTCAACCAATTTTGTGCTTCAATATAATTACTCGGACTAACCACTATAGCTTGTTTACAATACTCAACAACTTGATTTGACCAAGCATTTGCAATTTTAGAATCACCTTGTAGAATGGCTTGTTCTCTCTGGTCGGAATACGTAGCTCCTTCCCTTCGAACCGTACTTGGTAGTTTCCTACCTCATACGGCTCAACAATCGATTCTTTTTGCTTGTGCCCCATCTTAATCTACCTTATGTTAATTGAATTAAATTTGTCATATTATCATAAAAGTATCCCATTTTTGTTGGCTATCGATAGCAAGGACTTCGCTGAGGAAAAAAAGGATAACAAAACCCTAGCGCCTAAGTGCTCGTTGTCGTACTCAATTAGGATCGGGAAAAAGAGGGCGTTGGGGACAAAACGAGGCCAGCTGGCGCTGTCGATCGGAGAAAAAGAGAACACAACCTTATGAAGTGCGTAGGGGGAAACCTCACTAGATGAGGAGGGGGGGGGGGGGGGGGGGATTAGCAAGGAATGGAAGAATTATAAACAGGTTTAGTTTATCATGGGCTGAAAAAATATTTTTACCTTTCAAACTTAATACTTCAGCAATTAGACATATCAATTTTATTTTGTAACTTAGTACTTCATCGAATAAATATTACAAAGTAAAATATTAGATAAAATTAGAAATGAAGCCGTGTTTTTTAATGTACGAAGTCTAAAATAGTATTTACTATATCAAATTTATTACCAAAGTTGATTATCATATATTACTTAGTAATTTATAATTATTGAAGTAAACAGTGGCGAAATCTATCAACAAAATTCACATGGTATCATGCGCACTCCGAGGCACCTCCAAGACTCTTCGAGGGACTTCAGACATTGTTCATCCGAGGTTTAACTTGGTTTTTGCTCTTACAAAAACGTGTTAGGCTAACAGAAAAATATTTAACCTGCAAAACAAAGTTAGCACAATTTATATAAGTATTATTAATTAGATCCTTTTTTTGTAAGACTAAGATCTAGTCACGGTCTCAGTCTAGGTTATCAAAATGGACCTAAACTGTACATGCACTTAAAGTCTCTAATTGAGACTCGTTCTTATTAGAATACTCTTCTCCAGTGACTTACCTTACTTATCATGCAAAATCGCTTGACTTTACTTTGGTCCACCAAGTCTTCCTGTCAGTTGTTAGGTCCATAGACCCAACTGGATTTTGATTAGCTATCAAGTCCCGCGGACCTAGCTGGACTTCCTGCTAGATATCGGGTCACTCCTTGACGTATCTGGATTTCTAAACCAACTATCAGGTCCTCCAAACCTAGTTGGATTTCAGCCTGGTGTCAGATCAAGTCATACACACTTGGTAGAAAGGTTAGATCACACAACATCTAACTTTAATCTATTTGTCATTTATCAAAACTTAAGTTTAATTATTGATGCCAACTGCACCAACAGGCTACTCACGATAGAATGTTCTACTACTCTGACATATACATGCAACGTAACCTTCCTCTTCCTAGGGGAAGACTGTTGTACATCCTCCATTACCCGACATGACATTAGACATTTTCTAACGTCTCAGTATTGTGAGGATATAAAAGGTGGTATAAAAAGAGAGGGTCTTCGTTGGTTAGCGACGCACACACATACACATCCACACTACTGTTCTACTGTTCATCTTCTTCTCCATTTTTTACAAGGGTTACGGTTTTGACTTGAGGGTCGAAGTGCCTGCACTAAGGACCCCGTCCCGGGTTCTCGCTTTAACGTTCCTGTTTATTCTCTTTGTGGTGTGTGTAGGTCCGCGACTTCCAACTCCAAGTCATTCCTCCGTCAACATTCCTACCTTCTTATCGGTCGCTCATCTACTCACCTTTCGGACGAGATCAACAATGATCATCAATTAAATATACTTAATTTTAAAAGGATAACATAGTACATGAAGCTTCCGTCAATGCAAAGGTTTGAAGAAAGATTGGGCCGCATTAGGTCCATTGTATGTCATCTTACTTTACATTATAAGAGATTATTTTCATAGTTTAAATATGTGAATACAAGATCACATGATAACAATTTTACCTATATGTAAAACTCTCCTTCCCCTAGCCTTAAATCAACTAAATCTTCATTATTTGTATTGCTTGTATTTTGACTATCTTCTTAAGAGTGAATTTATTACAAATGTTAAAAGTTAACTCATATTAAAAACATAGGTTTTGATTAAGATTCGACTCAATCTCAAGTGAAAATTTTTATATGAAATTGAATGATCTCGGCAATAATTAGTAAACATGATGATTTAATATGACAACAACAACATTATCTCTATCATTGACCACATCAACTGATCGGGGAGGGGTGAAGTAAAAATATATCTGAAATGTCTGGAGTAAACTATAAGAAAGCAACGTAAAATATTTCCAGGGTGAAAATGAAATTTTAATTAATTAAGGTGGATAGGAGTACAAAATAGAGTCGCCGCCGAGGCGACATTGGCACGGCAATTTCGAAGCCCTCGCCGGCCATCGCCGTTGAAGACTCGTCAGTCCTCCTCAAGCTGCATCACCATGGAAGCCTCCAATTATCCCGATCCCCTCCTCAAGCTGCATCGCCATGGAAGACGGTCACTTCCGCGTCAAGCGACGGGCCCTCGAGGCTGTGCTCGAAAATTGCAGGGTGGCCATCGAATTACTCGACAACCCCGATCGGGACCCCGGCCCCTCCGTCCTGGTGGATCATGGAGAGCGCTCGCCTCGGCAGTCGCAATCTGCCACGGATTCAGGGGCCGATGAGGTATCCGAGAGATCAGTTTGGAAAATTTTAATCCCGAAACTAAGATGATTGAACAATGAACGCTTATGAATGTTTTTCTGGTTTTGTTGGAAGTTTTTCTTTATGGCACACAATTATCTTTATGCTTTTGACTTACTTATTGTCTTCATTTGCTAGTACTACAGTCGAGAACTAGATTGCGTGACCTTTGATGCAATTTGTTCTGATTGAACACCTATCAAGGATAGATTCGTTTGGAAATTCCTGCAATGTTTATAATCATTGTCTTGGAACTTTGTTCAACTCTCCAACAAAAAAAATATAGTAATAAAGACCATTCAACTTTCTGTTGAGAGAAGAAATGTATGCTTCAGACTGCTTACCTATTGCTGATTTACTTCTTTATTAGTATTATGCCAAATCAATGCAAATCATTTCTTGATATAGAAGCATCACTTGTTTCTATTATAAATCCTTGACGTTTTGTTTGATGATCAAATTTTAGCACATACAAATGGATAAATGTGTATAGATATTTGCAAGGTGGAGCACTTTTACAAAGTTCATCAAGGAATATTTTTTCTTTTTTCTTTTCTCTGTTTTTTCTTTTGAGAACAACGGTTTGTTCTGTCTATTTGTTTTATGAAAATGTCATTCTTGCCTGTATGTGTTTATTCCTTAACTAGTACTTTTATTTCTACATCATTAGACTGTTTTTTTTTCGTAGCTTATCTCCATTGTAGTTTATTTTTATAGTCTTTGGTGTCTGTTCTTTGTGCAGCTATGTTCCCTTCTCAAATTGAAGGTAGAATCACCGAACTTCCTAGAAAAGCTTGGAAATATCAGATCTTCAGTTTCTCAAAATATCAAGGTATGCTATGTTGTGCTTTCTCGATCCAACATGCTAGTTTATATGAATGTTGCATTATGGAGAAGTAACTATTGCAGTAGATAATCTCATGGTTAAAAGATTTTAAGGTTTTGAGTTGTAAACATTTGTTATTAGCCCATTACTATGGTTTTAATAGGCATTATAAACTGGGAAAAGTTAGATCATATTTTAAGAGAACTATTTCTTTTTTTTGAAAAAAAAGGGGGACTCTCAACTCCTCATGTAATTTTTCTCTCCAATTTTAATACAATTTCCTCTTTGTGAGATTCTCATGGGGTAGATTTGTTCCTAGGGTTACATCAAGTGGTATTAGACATTCTCATAGTGTCTCTAGACCATGGTAGTCTGACTTATACAGTCTTGATCTTAGATTGGATTTGAATTATACTACTATTTACAAACTTATAATCCAGTCCTATGTTTATTCACTTGGTTGACATAGCATAACTTGTTGCCACTGTATCTCATTAACACCTATCCTCACCTATTCTCCTCATGCTTTGAAAAGTTTCCCTTGCTCATGAAATGAATAGAATATGTGCTCTCCTTTGTTCCTCATAGAGATATCTCTTTGTTTCCGAGTTTGCACATTCTTCTGTTTGGAGATTTCAAAGTAGTTTAGAAAATGAATACTGCTTTACTTTATACCCATGTCCATGAAGGACTCTAACTCATATGTTTTCTTGGAAGCAGATGATAATGCATCTTGGAACATTATTAATGCTACAGACTCATGGGAGGATAAGCTTATTGACGGGGAGAATGGCCCAGATGAAGATTATGCTCTTGTTAACCAAGAGGATTTTGTCGACAGCATAGCAAATTTCATGGCAGCTTACCTATTATCTCTGGAGAAAACTAAAGTATGTCTCATCTCTTACAAAATTAGTGTGAAAACTAAAGTATTGTTAATGTTTGCTTTTTTTACCATCTGCCTATCTGTTTCTCTGATTGTGATTTGGTTCATCAGTTACAGTCATTGCAGTAATAGATTATCGAGAAGCTAGTGCTGTTTATCTTCATTGGGGTTTCCCTTTATTCTTGGCTATTTGTCTATAAATTCAATCTTGTTGCCTTATTCTGCAGGAATTAACTCCTGATCAACTCCAAGAAGGTGAGCTATATTAAAGTTCCCATGGCATCATAAGAACTATTTGAGTGGTAAATTGCTTACGATTCCTTTTTTTTTTGTTGTTGTGCAGTTCTTTGCAAAGCATTTTCCGTAAAGAAAAGGAAGAGCAGACTCTGGAAGGCATGGCAGGGAAGCCAAATTATTTACAATGCTGCCTCTTGGAGTGCCACTGCCATAGGGTAGATATCTCCTAAACTAAACACTAGTTTTTTTCAAGTCAGACGACATTCCTTTTCAACCATAGGAAAATGCACCTGAGTTATATGCTGCCATTTTTTAATCACTTTGTAGAAAATTTTTCCTAAAAGAATAGTCGATTGTTTGGTAACATTTGTTGTATTTGGACATATCATTATCGAACACTTTTTGTTGGGTATTTTCAATTGCTATCTTTCAGTTTCTAGGAACATTTACATAGTTTGATGTCTCCTGAGGCTGAATTATACCTTCTCTTTACGTAAATGAATTTGGAATCCAACTAACATAGGCAGTCTTTTAGATGTTATGGTTGGCAATTATATTGTTTGAACGACCTTTATGAAACTGGGCTGCATCAATTACATGTTTCTTTCCCTTAATTTACAAAGTCAAATATCGATTTGTGTTATGTGATTGCCATTTATCGTTTGGATCTTCAGGATTTACCAGAATCCAGCAATACTCGAGTCAGCCAGTGTTGCCATCTGGTCTTCTTGCAATGCTATATCAAAGTTATTTTGAGGCAAATCTGGAGCATGCATAAGTTGAAATTTGACACGATAACAACACCTATAAACACTCAAAATGCTCCAAAAGAACAACGGGTAATTCTTCTTCCCCCGGTTTGCATCTAAATCCACCGTCTGCTATACGATTATTGTTTGTTGAATGTACAGAATCAGATACTGGTCCTCATTTGCTTTTCTACTTCATAAAATATTTTGTTCCAAACGCAAACACTTGCAGTAAATATGGCTGTAACTTAAATAGCTTCGACATTTCCTGCCCGTCTCTAGATCGTAAGATGCCAAATGGTTAGTCATATTGGTTGCTATTAGAAACTGCCCATTTCCCTTTGTCAATCTCACAATAATAAATCATGAAGAATACTTAAAGAAAAGGTTTAGGGAATCTTACAGAGCACTAACACATTTCACTTTACCACTAAGTACCTAAACATGTAGATATTTAAATCTATCGAGAATCAACCGGACCGCAACACTTTTCTACCTGGAATGCAGTTCCCGTGTCCAAGGCCGGGGCCATCCATGACAATGCTTGAACAATCTTAGTCATCTTCTTGAGCTCTGGCTACTGATCTCCGGCGAATGTAGTAGCTTTGCCAGAGCTGATCTCACTGACCCCTGTTCTGGCTTTCAAAAACTTTCACTTTGTGCAATCTTTTTAATTATACACACGATTTCAGTAGCATAATATTAGTCAAAAGAAAATACGGAGATTTAGTTGTAAATCTCAATTTATACTCCAGATTCACATTGCCATTCATTCAAACCTTACAAGGAGAAGCATGAACTGCAAGGTTTAATGTGAGTAAAAGCTGTAGAACAACTCTTAATTATTATGATCACGAAGATAGTTAACATTAGAGATTGGATTACAGGAGAAATGGCTTGCGGTACACATCGAACATATCTGAAGAAGACAGCTGAGGCTCCTGCAACCCAAATGAAGCATAAGTTAGACTCATGGAAGTAGTAGAGAGCAAAAAATGTGTTTCAGTTAAGAAGCATAACCTGTGTTAGACCAGAATTGAACACTCGCCTCATTAGGGCAGCGATCGGGCCATGGAGACTGATTGCCGTGCCGTTGGTTCTACGGATCACTGAGCGCATGTTTATCAACAAGCGACCGTAGGTAGGGCATTGTTCGCTTTCGATGGCCTGAATGAAGCTGTAAGTCATAGCACCTGTCGACGTTGAGCCCGCTAAAGCCTGCACACAAGCTCAAGGAAGAGTGTCATCAGATGATGATACCTCCTTTAATTTGTGTTTGAAGATTGATAGAACTTTGTACTCACTGAGGTATCTGCAGAGGTCTGATGGTCGTCACAACCACTGATCAAAATGGCCAATCCTCCGCTCGTGCCTTTGTATGCACCTGATTGTGGCGTGTGATTCTCCCATTGCCAAGATCCTGCTCTGGATTCCAAAATAATTATTTGCAAGTACGTAGAAAATGAGAATAGATGAGCCTCTCCCCTAAATAAAATATTTTCTCCTCTTTATTTAGAGTTTACTTCTCTATAATCTTGATCTGTTAGAAGTTTTTTAGTCAGACTTTACCTTTCATAATATTCAATCATCTTTAATCGTTTTATCAACTTCTCAATTCTCAGTCTTTAAATAAGTGGGGTTCATTCAAATCAAAGATCCACATGTAGTGGATCATTCCCTGGTCCACAATTTACGGACCAGGAGATCTGCTCTCATCTTGATTATACTTATAATCAAACAAATTGCAATCATTTTATCAAATATTAAAATTCTAAAGGTAAAATATAAATAAAGTTCATCATAAAATTCCGGTATTGCCCTTGGCACTTGAAAAAGTTTTCAGACTTGACATGCTGCAGTTAATGGAGTACCTGGAGAAGCGGCAGAGGTAAGGGAGGTCGAGGATGGTGCCGCTGTGGCAGGCGTCGACGAGGGCGTGCAGCTTGGCGCCGCGGGGCAGCGGGCGAACGAGCGTCTCGTTGACCTCGTCGTCCACGATGGTGCCCTTCGACTTGAAGTCCACCGGGCAGAGCGCCTCGTCGAGCCCGTCCACCTCGTCGCCGCTCGGGTCCAGCTTCTGCACCCCGTGGCCGGAGAAGTGGAACACCAGCGAGTCCCCCGCCTCGCATCCCTGCACCAGCCACCGCATCGCCGCCCTCAGGTTCTCCTTCGTCGGGATCCGCTGCGGGTCGCTCTCCTCATCTGCAATTGCAATAATTGAGAATTAGCGGGGAGATGAGCTCGCGCCCGCCCTCGAATCCGACGCACGGTGGCGCTCGATTTCCTCACCGGTGAGCACGACGATGCACGCCGCGGGGTAGCCGAACTTCTCGGTGAGCAGGTACCTGACGCAGTTGACGTCGTTCACCGTCCCTTTCAGCTCGCACGGCTGGCCGGCGTAGCTTATCCCGACGAGCAGAGCCCTCTTCTTCCCGTGCGCACCGGGGAAGCTTGAAGGCATCTGGGCCGCCGTCGGGTGGCCGTAGTAGTCGGAGTAGGAATTCGATCCGCCGGTCGCATTGGAGAAGTTCCTGACGACAGACCTGAGGAACCCCACCGCCTGCCTGACAGGGTCCTGGTAGTCCTTGACGCCGGTGACGGCGAGGCACACGGCGCAGCGAATGGACTTCGCTTGCGGCGGCACTTCAAGCAGGCGGCTGCAACCGCGGCACCTGACCGTGCCCTTTCTTCTCCGGCACATGGACATGATCCTAGTTGATCAACCCCGGCCGCTCCCTTCCCTTCCCCTGTCTGCGAGGAGAGCCATCAGGCATCGGCCATGGTCTCTGGCTAGTTCTAGGTCTTCACCCCGCCGGTTGATTCCGTGCTTTCTGACTTTGCCATGGCATCGATGCTCTAAAATTTACAAAGAAGGTGAGAAGGGAATCGGATTCTTGCTTCCTACTTTTCCCCCGCACCGCACTACCTTCAAGCTCGCGTCCATAGTTTAAAAGTCTATACCCTATGGAATAAAACGACCAAAATTTTAAATCATGTCACCATCCATATAATAATAATAATAATAATAATAATTTATCATGTCTGAAAAATATGAAGATAGAATGTTGGGTACAATGGATTGATGGTTGATCGAGAAAAAACCTTTTACTCCACAGAATAATCTGTTGGATCGGGTAAATAGTATTTATCATTTTTTAGAAATTTAAGAATATACAACAGAAAGAAAAATAAGAAAGTACATACGCTAACATAAGTATTTTTTTTTACTTAGTTCGGAGTCTTCGATGACTCCTATTTCGAAATCTATACTCGTTGAGTATTTCGTTGGGCAATCACTATCAGTTTGAAAATGAATTGCGAAGATTGAGTATAAGAACTAAAATATAAATGTTATTGACAAATAGAAAGAAAATTGAAGAAGTCTTCATTCTTCAAACTTTGGAGCAATTTTTTGGTGTCGTCGGAGCTTTTTCGGAGTAGCACGTGAATATAAAAGTCGTAGCAGATGTTGCACAGAAGCTATTGGTCGAAGACCTTTAAATAGACCCATTCTGAGTACTTGAAACCCCTTCGGGTGCCTGAACCATTGTTGATGTGGTGATCTCTCGTCGAAACTTGATCCTTCAAGTTTATCCACCTCCGGACGCCTGGATCATTGACGTGGATTTGACCAGCGTCATGCTCCAACTCAGCTTCTCGCTCTAACTCAACTTCTGAAAGACTTTTTTGGTCCGGGCACCTGGACCAACCCCCGGTGTCCGGACCACCCGGGTGCCTAGCCAAGCTGCTCGGGCGAAGCTAGTCCGGGCGCCTAGACTAACTCCAAGCACTCTGAGTCCGGGCGCCTGGACGCCTTGTTTTCATCCTTTTCCTTTTTTTTTCTTGCAACAAGGTTAGCACACAAGCAATAATAGAAAAAAAAAGTAGCAATTTAACAGTCTCTGAACTGTCCGGCCCTGACCTTCGATTTCACTAAAACTCCGGAGTCGGACCGACACCTATTACTTCCTCGATTGAGAACGTGTCTTATAGAACTCAAAATGAATAACCCAACAAATCAAGTTAAAATTTGAAGCCAAAGTAAGAACATACGTTTCCCACTTGCAATCATTAAAAGAAACAAATTTTCAGCCAATATGAATTGTGAGCACTGTAATCGAGGAGGTATATTCTTCAAACAGAATCAACTGCAAGACTTTGTTTTTTTAAAGGAAAAATTGGGAAAATTAGAACCAGCCGAAAGGCTATTCTTTTCTCACTATCTCTAACAATCTGACGGCAATATCAATTATTTATATGACCTAATTTATCCAAAAACTAAAATAGTAAATTAACCTAATACAAATAAGAAATTACCCAAAAGCCAAAACTCAAAACTTAGTTTATTTTTTTCAACATAGTCTCCCTTAAACTAAGTTTGTAACATTTTCCATGCCAAGTATTTTTTTTCAATTTCATAAAAGTCTCCATATTCAACCCCTTGGTGAAAATATGTGCCACTTGATCTTCACTCTTGCAATAATCAACTGCAATCTTATTCTCATGAACCAAGTTATGAATGAAGTGGTATTTGATATCAATGTGCTTAATGCGACCATGAAAAATCAGACTCTTAGTGAACTCAATAGCTGATTTGTTATCGCAAAATATCATTGTTGAGTCATCTTGCTTATGTTGAAGAAATCCAAGCATATGTTGGGGTAGCGGGCCGGTAAGAGGGGATGAGTGAATTGCCTGAAAAATAAGAAATACCCTTCTCGTTCTTTCAACTCTAAAAATGTAACAGTAAAATAATAAAATGATAGAAAATAGAGAAAAAACTCAAGAAATTGACTTGATTACAACCTAAGTGGTTGTTAATCCAAGACGATTAAAAATCTCAGAAACAATCTCCTTCTCTGAAGGCGGAGAAACCTTTTGCACACTAAGAAAGCTCAAACGTTGCTAGGAATTGAATACAAGAGTTGATGCTTTATTTCCTAGCTCTAGGGGTTTTTTTATAGCTCTTGGAAATTCTATCTACAGCGTTGAGGGCGCCTCCACCGAAGCATTTGGATAAATCTTTATCCAAATGCGAAATGGTCATATTGACTGCTTTGAGAGCGCCCTCAACGGCCTTGAGGGCGCCTTGGACGCTATGGAGGGCGCCCTCCCGCCTGAAGAGGTGGAGGCGCCTTCAACACTGCGTTGAGGGCACCTCCAGCTTGCTTTTCAAGCTCCTTTTGACTTCTTTTCTTCTTCCGAAGCTTGGATCGCTTGGGTGATTTCGACCAACTGAAATATGACTCACCCGAACCTAATGTCCGGCCTTCTCCTCGAGCAGGCTTCTGCTTCGACTTCTTGTCCCTTGAACGTCGCGTACGTTTTTCTCGTCCACCGGTGTACTCTTCCGCAGCTCTTTCGTCCCTCAGACGCACCGAGCCCGTTGACTCCCTTCCCGTGCTGTCCTTCTCGCCAGCTGTGTCTTTCGCTCGACTTCCTGTGCTCCTAAGCTCCTGCACACTTAGACACAGGGATCAAAACCAAACAGGACCTAACCTAACTTGGTTGATCACATCAAAACAACCACGAGGTCCAACAATTTCCCCTTTTTTGATGTGCATTAACCCAAGTTCAAGTTAGGGTAAAAAAAAACAAACAAGTAATTTAAAGAAATTACAGAACTAACATTTCAAGCATAAAGTTTGCAATTAAAAAGAAATTACAATACTAAGTATAAAATGAATTGATCTATTAAAATTCAGAAAAAAATAATTTGACAAAAATTACTCCCCTTAAACTTATACTTATCTCTCCCCCTTTAGTCACATCAAAAAATAGGATACAATTTTGAACTATAAAAGCATGTTTTTAGGTATAAAACCATTTTGAGTTAAAAAAAAATTTAGCGCAATTTCTAGGTAAAAAAAAATATTGACAGGGAAAAAACATTGAAAATAATTTTTGAAAGAAATTCTTAGTTTGTGAAATTTTCAAGTAATTGACAATTAAGTATTTGAAAAAGCATTATCTAAATTGCTTATCAGTTTGTCAATTAAATATTTAATTCGATAATCGGCTTCCAGGCTGTGGCGAGGCACTAGGCTTTCTTGGTTATTAGATCATCAACTACTTCTAGACAAAACCTTTTAAGGAATTTAAACATTTAATTTCTTCTGAAAGCCTTAATTAATAAAAAGGTTTAATCTAGATAAGATTTTGGAACCCAGTATAGGTTCCTTTCTACTGGATTAAGCAAAAACTTAGGGGGTACATAATTTTTTGGAATTTTTCTAAGTTATCCTTTGTTGGGAGAGTGTTGGTGCAATATTCCCCAGGTCAAGGTTGACCTAGTTTGACTGAACTTGAATTGGGTCAAGCTCGAGTCTTTTAGTGTTTATGTTTTGATGGTTTGACAATACAGGTTGACAATACATGTTGATGATACATGTAGACAACACATGGAGATTGCAGGTGCAATTGTTCATGTGTGGAGATTGTGATGGAGAGTCAAGTAGGTCAAGGTTGACCGGATACTTGACTTGAAAATCCTGGTGAGTGAAGTCAGGTGAAAGTCCTAATTTGGAGGTTAGGCAGACTGGAAAGTCCTGGTGAGTGAAGCCAGGCAGAAGAGAAATCCTAGTGAGTGAAGCTAGGTGAAAGTCCTGGTGAGTGAAGCCAGGCAGATTGAAAGACCTAGTGAGTGAAGCTAGGCAGAAGGAAATCCTGATGAGTGAAGCCAGGTGAAAGACCTAGTGAGTGAAGCTAGGCAGAAGAGAAGTCCTAGTGAGTGAAGCTAGGCAGAAGGGAAGTCCTGGTGAGTGAAGCCAGGCAGAAGAGAAGTCCTAGTGAGTGAAGCTAGGCAGAAGGGAAGTCCTGGTGAGTGAAGCCAGGCACGGGGAAATCCAGATGGGTCAAGGTTGACCAGACATCTGGTGAAAGTCCAAGTAGGTCAAAGGGATTGACCGGATACTTGGCACGAGGAGAAAAGTCCAAGTGGGTCAAAGGGATTGACCGGACACTTGGTAAGCGGGTTCTAGCAGGTCAAGGGTGACCAGATGCTAGGCATAATGTACCAACAGGTCATGGATTGACCGGATGTTGGTTTGGGGGCTTTAGACTTGATTTTGGGAGAAATCATGAGCTGGAGCGATCTGCCGATCGATTGGCTCATGCCCAATCGATCGGCCGATCGATTGGGTGAGTCTTTGCGACAAGCTTCCTCCCAATCGATCAGTGGATCGATTGGGGCGAGTGCGCGATCGCACAGAACCGGTCTGGATCGATCAGTGGATCGATCGAGAGCCCCCAATCGATCAGTGGATCGATTGGGGAGTGCGATTTCGCACGATAAGCCTTGGATCGATCAGCCGATCGATCCAGGCATTTCCCGCAGAGCACAGAGGCGCTCTGGATCGATCAGCCGATCGATCCAAAGCCTCCCCGATCGATTGGGAGCAATCCAATCGATCGGGATCCGACCGTTGGCGCAGATAAAGGCCGCAGGCGTGCGTCTTCTTAAAAAAGAATGTATACGATTCATCTCAGATCATCTCAGCACCTCCACAGCTTCTCCACAAAGTTTAGATCGCCAGTTCTTGAAGGTTCTTGGAGGTTTTCCAAGTCAAGAGGCGGATCTACAGCTGAAGAAGAAAGCTAGGGTTAGGGTTTTCTGTACTCATTGTAAGCTTTTGCTTGTATTTGTGTATCCTTTCCCTTTCTTCTTGTAGAGAGAACTTGTAGGGCTTCTCCGCCTTTGGTAGTTACCATAAAGGAGTGTTATTCATAGTGGAGGTATGTGTGTGTGTGCGTGGATCCTTGGACTAGTCACCTCTTGTGAGGTGGATACCAAGTAAATCCTTCTTGTTAGCGTTGTTTGTTTTTGTTTCTTGTATTTCCGCTGCATATCTTTGAAGAAACAAGCAACGAAGCACACCGAGCATGAACCGAGCTATTCCCCCCCCCCCCCCCCCCGTCTAGCTACATTTCGGTCCTAACATCCTTGATGTTTTCTTATGTACCAGTTTAATTTTTCATAAATATTAAGTTTTGACTTTTGAAAGTTTGGTTTTAAACATGCATTTGTTTTCAAACTTTCAATTTGTAATTTTAATTTCCCATTTTCAGATTTCAAATTATTTAACATTATGTTTAGGTCAGCAATCTGTTTTTCTGATTTCACTAAGTCTCTTGTAAGAACTTTGATAAAATGAAAAGACTGTTTGGGGGTTAGGGCACGTGCCTCACTTACCTCAATTTCTGATGCTCTCCCTTCATCGCAGCTTTTTTCTTCTGATCCTCCCCCTTCATCTATGTTCATCTCTAAGCTGGTCTCATCTTCTTCTTGATGGTTAGTCATTAGCGCTAGTCCCGAGAAGGCTGCCACCTCAGAATCAGAGGATGAAGAATCATCCCAAGTAGCCTTCATGGTCTTGTATTTGGAGGAAGTTGGTTTTTTGTGCTTGTCCTTTTCCTTCAATTTTGGCCAGTCATTCTTGATGTGCCCTTCTTCGTTGCAATTGTAGCATTGGACAGTTCTTTTGTTTCGATGATGTCTTCTTGACTGCGATTTAAAGTTATTAGACTTAAGAAATTTATTGAACCTTTTTACCAGTAGAGTCGTCTCGTCTTCATTGATGGATGTCTCAGACTCTTGATCTTCCGTTCTTGCCTTTAGGGCTACGTTGAGGTTTGTCTTGTCTATGTCTTTGAATCTGTAATTTGAGATTCATGAAGTTCGAAGGTAGAAAATAGATTTTCTAGCGTACTTACCTCAAAGTCCATAGAGATGTAGTATGCATCTACTAATGACGCCCATTTTGAAGTTCTTGGGAAAGCGTTGAGCGCATACTGGATCGAATCTCGATTTATTACCGATTCTCTGAGATTATTTAGCTGAGTTATCAGCTCCTTGATTCGTGCTTGGAGTTGTGCTACCTTTTCTCCATTGCTCATCCGAAGATTTGTTAGCTGAGTTTGGAGGATGTCTCATCTTGCTAATTTCGCTTCTGAAGTATCTTCGTGGAGCTCCAGGAACTTCTCCCAGAGATCTTTGGCAGAGTCGTAGCTACCGATTCGATTGACCTCCTGGGGTGGAAGAACGCTGAGCAGATGGAATTCTATTTTATCGTTCGCCATGAGGTCGACTTGCTCCTTTTTCATCCATTGGTACTCTTCTTTATCTTTTGGAACTACAAAATTGTGTTTCATTGTTAATAAAATATCAAAATTTATTTTAAAAAAATACCTCCATTCGGCGATTCCATGTAGCGAAGTCTCTGTCAAATTTCGGGGGGTGAATACTTGCACCGGCCATCATCTTGATCTTTGCTACTTTAGACGACGGTTAGTCCTTCTGAGGCTGTTGGGCTCTGATACCACTTGTTGGCGCAGCAGATCGGCAAGAGGGGAGGGGTGAATTGCCTGAAAAATAAGAAATACCCTCCTCATTCTTTCAACTCTAAAAATGCAACAATAAAATAATAAAATGACATAAAATAAAGAAAAGACTCAAGAGATTGACTTGGTTACAACTTAGGTGGTTGTTAATCCAAGGCGGTTGAAAAGCTCAGAAACAATCTCCTTCTCTGAAGGCGGAGAAGCATTTTGCACACTAAGAAAGCTCAAACGTTGCTAGGAATTGAATACAAGAGTTGATGTTTTATTTCCTAGTTCCAAGGATTTTTTTATAGCTCCTGAAAACTCTATCTACAACGTTGAGAGCACCTCCCAAGAGATGGAGGGCGACTCCACCGAAGCATTTGGATAAAACTTTATCCAAATGCGAAATGATCATGTTGACTGCTTTGAGGGTGCCCTAAATGACCTTGAGGGCGCCTCGGACGCTATGGAGGGCACCCTCAAGGCATGGAGGGTGCCCTCCCGCCTGAAGAGGTGGAGGCGCCTTCAACACTGCGTTGAGGGCGCCTCCATCTTGCTTTTCCAACTCCTTTTGATTCCTTTTCTTCTTCCGAAGCTCCGATCGCTTGGGTGATTTCAGCCAACCAAAATAGGGCTCACCCCGAACCCAATGTCCGGCCTTCTCCTCGAATAGGCTTCTGCTTCGACTTCTTGTCCCTTAAACGTCGTGTACGTTTTTCTCGTCCACCGGTGTACTCTTCCGCAGCTCTTTCGTCCCTCGGACGCACCGAGCCCGTCGACTCCCTTCCCGTGCTGTCCTTCTCGCCAGCTGCGTCTTTCGCTCGACTTCCTGTGCTCCTAAGCTCTTGCACACTTAGACACAGGGATCAAAACCAAACAGGACCTAACCTAACTTGGTTGATCATATCAAAACAACCACAGGGTCCAATAGCATCCTCCTCAACCAAACTGCTTGGGTATCACAATTTGATGCCGTAATGTACTCCGCCTCAACTGTCGACAAAACAATAACTGGTTGTTTCTTTGAACTCTAAGAAAACACACCATAACTAATGAAAAAGGCATATCCAGAAGTACTCTTTCTCTCAACTGTATCACCAGCCCAATCACTGTCAGTGTATCCAAGAAGTTCAATAGGCTCACCTCTTGCATATAAAATACCATCTCCTTGAGTACCTTTGATGTACCTCAAGATCTTCTTGGCTGCCTATAAGTGTGACTGTCGAGGATTCTCTATAAATATGCTGATATGTCCAACACTAAAATTGATGCCAGGCCTTGTCGATGTCAAATACCTTAAACTTCCAACCAAGCTCCTAAAGTAGGTAGAATTCACGACACCACCATTGCCATCTTTAGTCAACCTCATCCACTCTTCAGCTGGAGTCATAATCGAATTAGCACCTTCCATCTTAAATTTCTTCAAGATATCACTCGCATGCTTTCTTTGAGAAATAAAGATACCACGATCTGATTGTGTAACTTCAATCCCAAGAAAATATGACGAGATCCAAATTCATCATGTCAAACTGTCTAATCATTGACTCCCTAAAGTCTGCCATCATCTTTTGATTATTTTCAGTGTAAATCAAATCATCAACATATAGGCAAACAATAAGAACATCATCAGCTGACGAGAACTTCACATATAAAGTATGCTCATACGAACACCTTTGAAAACCACTTTCAACAAAGAAGGTGTCAATGCATGTGTACCATGCTCTCGGAGCTTGTTTCAACCCATATAAAGCTCTCTTCAACCTATACACCATATCTTCTTGTCCTCTTTTAAGAAATCCAAGAGATTGTTCTACATACACTTCTTCTTCAAGTACTCCATTCAAAAAGACATATTTACATCCATGGAAATATATTCCAACAACTCTTTTTATAATGACCCAATTTTCCACAATTATAACTGTTGGTGCGGTTAGCACTAACGATTTAACCCAGGTTTTGATGAATGACAAATCAGGTTAAGTTAGTTTGTTTTTGTCTGACACTTTGATCGAGTGTACAGGAGAAGTCCAGACAGGTCGACGGGCTGACCGGATGTCTGGAACGAAGTCCAGCTAGGTCGACGGGCTGACCGGAAAGCTGGCGAGAAGTCCAAGCGGGTCGACGGGCTGACCGGACGCTTGGCGAGAAGTCCAGCTAGGTCGACGGGCTGACCGGATAGCTGGCGAGAAGTCCAAGCGGGTTGACGGGCTGACCGGACGCTTGGCGAGAAGTCCAGCTAGGTCGACAAGCTGACCGGATAGCTGGAGAGAAGTCCAGACGGGTCGAAGGGCTGACCGGACGTCTGGCAGGTAAGTAAGGTAAGTCACTAGAGGGGAGTGACTGCGAGGACGCGTTCCCGGGAAGGGAACATTAGGCGTCGATCCGGCTTAGATCCATTTCGGATATCTAAGTTGAGATCGTGACTAGATTCCGGTCTCGGAAAGACGGAATCTAAGTCATACTACTTTTGCTAATTCATACTCACTTTGCTTTTGCTAACAATCTGTGTTGCAGGGTAAATTTGCCTCTGGACTAACGTTTGTCTTGCAGGACGGATTCTGCGGGAAAACAGGGTCCGGGCGCTCGGAGGTCCGGGCGCCCGGGAGGGAAATTTCATCCTGATCGCGCGTCGCCACGTGGAGCTCGTTGG
The DNA here is from genome assembly GCF_018446385.1 of Zingiber officinale. NCBI lineage: Eukaryota > Viridiplantae > Streptophyta > Magnoliopsida > Zingiberales > Zingiberaceae > Zingiber > Zingiber officinale. The sequence goes on from NC_055993.1 coordinate 138,819,250, forward strand.
TTGGACTTGCCACGTCTCACCAGGGCGCCCCGAGCCTCATATAAAAGAAGGGTCAGAGGAGAGCTTCAGAACAACAACAAAAAGAAAAGTCTTCCACTGCTCTACACTTCTGCGACGCTAACAAAGCTCCGACACTACGCTCCTTTCTTGTCTTTATTGTCGGTATTTGTTTTTCATTTTCATTAGCATTCATTGTACATTTTTTGTAATCATTATTTCGAACTGCTAGTGAATTGCCCAACGAAAGTACTCACGGAATACGGGCCTTCGAGTAGGAGTCGTCACAGGCTCCGAACGAAGTAAAATCCATTGTGTCCAGTTTTTATTCCGCTGCGTTTACACTCGTTATTTTTCGAATCGATATTCACCCCCTCTCTATCGAATCTAACGGTCCTACAATAACAACGGATCTCACATTTTTAAAATTGTTGAGTATAATTACAATTAATAGGATTACCTCTTTACTGAAATTGAAAATTACCTCTACCACAACCTTGGTAATTCCCATAGCCACCACGTCCACGAGCTCTAAAATTCCGACCACGAGCATGTGAATCACCACCACCATTATTGGATTGTCCTTGTTCATTGCTTTTTGGGGTCAAGGCTTGCAATACCTTTTCTGTTGAATCTTTTTTCGTCGAATTCTCCGGTCTTTCATGAATCCTGCTTTCATGTAAAATCAACGAACCATGCAATTCTTCAGTGGACATCTTCTCTTGCAACACAACCACAATATAATCAAACTTTAAAAGCAAATTGTTCAAAACTTTTTCAACATACATCTCATCTTCAACCTCGTAGCCATTGAGTTCCATCTCATTTTTGATCTCCATTAAATGAGAAAAATAAGCCTCAATTGTCTCTGTCTTCTCCATCATACAACCTTCAAATTCTCTCTTCAACATCATCAAGTTATTCCTTCGGACTCTGCCAATACCTCGATATGTTTTATCCAAAATATCTTATGCCTATTTTGCAATTTTAGCGATAGAAATTTTGACAAACATAGACATATTGATTGCCTAGTGTCGGAGCTACCTCGATGTGTTTGACAAACACAATAATTACAAAAATACCCCTAGGATATTATCTGATAAAACAAATCCAATTAATTTAAAAAATTCAAACTTAAACCTAAACAAAAACTCAAATGATAGAGATGACAAGGTCAATATTGATCTAGATAAAATTAATAAATTATTTAATAATCTAGACAATATTAATCTAGAAAATCCTATCCAAACCCAAGATAATTTAATTAATAAAAAATTAAATTTTAACGATAAGAATAATCTAATAAATTCCACTAATTATATCAACTTAAAAAATAAAGAAAATATAAGAATAAAATCAAACACTTTGATAAAATCAAAACTAAATTTAACAAAATTAAAATTAAATGTTAAAAATAACATATTAAATAAAGATAATCCAAAAAATTCAAAATTAACAATTAATAAAAGGTTAAAAGATAAACATTTAAGGAAACATAATTCAAACAATTTAATTAATTCAAAGTTAAAAATGAATAAAAACTTAAACTTTAAAAATAAGCTATTAAAGAAAGATAATTCAATTAACCTAATAAAAGTGAAATTGAAAGAAAATTTAAATATTAAATACATTCTCTTAAAGAAAGATAATTTGACTAAGTTAATTAATTCAAAATTAAAAACTTGAATCTAAATTACAAATTAAACATTAGATTTTAACCAAAATTTAACTATAATAAACCCAGAACTAAAAACTAAGTTAATGGCCAATAATTCAGGGGGAGGCTCCAGAATAGCTGTCACCTCCAAAACTAACCTACCCGAAAAAGGTAACCCCAACCAACCTACCCGACAGGGTAATTAGGACTAGTTAAAGAGGGTTCAAGTTTAACTTGAATCATGGTACTGGTGAAGTTTTTGGATGATAGTACGTTGGGGAAGCTTGGACATCGCATGTCTAGAAAGATATGGCTTCAATCTGGTGCATTTGGCCAAGTGGAACTGACTGAAGCTACCCTTAAATGGATCCTAACTAGTTAGACCAAAGTTTAGTACTAAGCTCCGTGGATAGGACTATTCGGAAAACCTCGAAAGGTTGATTACTTCTAATGACGTCCAAGTGACTCACCAAGCTTAGAAGTTTATCCGAAGAATGCCTATTTGTTGAGACCAAAACTAAACCTGAATCTAACACAAGTTAAAAACAAACCCTAAAATTGAACCTAAATTATCTCACAAAATTAAAAGATTCTCTGATTAAAAATATAAATTGGGTGAGATGACTAAGGACTTAAATTAAATTAAATTAAAATTAAAATTAAACTTAATTTTCTTTAAACAAAAAAAAATATATATATATTTTAAAAATTAGTCTTAAAAATTTATTTTAAAAATTAAACTTAATTTTTTTTAACTTAAAAATTTATTTGAAAAATTCTTTAAAAAATTATTTGAAAAATTCTTTAAAAACTATTTTAAAAATTCTTTAAAAAATTATTTTAAAAATTCTTTAAAAATTATTTTAAAAATTCTTTAAAGATTATTTTAAAAATTCTCTAAAAAATATTTTAAAATTCTTTAAAAATTATTTGAAAAATTCTTTAAAAACTATTTTTAAAATAATTTAAAAAATTATTTTAAAAATTCCTTAAAAATTTATTTGAAAAATTCTTTAAAAAATTATTTGAAAAATTCTTTAAAAACTATTTTAAAAATTCTTTAAAAAATTATTTTAAAAATTCTTTAAAGATTATTTTAAAAATTCTTTAAAAATTATTTTAAAATTCTTTAAAAATTATTTTAAAAATTCTTTAAAGATTATTTTAAAAATTCTTTAAAAATTATTTTAAAATTCTTTAAAAATTATTTTTAAAATTCTTTAAAAACTATTTTAAAAATTCTTTAAAAAATTATTTTAAAAATTCTTTAAAAATTATTTTAAAAATTCTTTAAAGATTATTTTAAAAATTCTCTAAAAATTATTTTAAAATTCTTTAAAAATTATTTGAAAAATTCTTTAAAACCTATTTTAAAAATTCTTTAAAAAATTATTTTAAAAATTCTTTAAAAAATTATTTGAAAAATTCTTTAAAAACTATTTTAAAAATTCTTTAAAAAATTATTTTAAAAATTATTTAAAGATTATTTTAAAAATTCTTTAAAAATTATTTTAAAATTCTTTAAAAATTATTTTAAAAATTCCTTAAAGATTATTTTAAAAATTCCTTAAAAATTATTTTAAAATTCTTTAAAAATTATTTGAAAAATTCTTTAAAAACTATTTTAAAAATTCTTTAAAAATTATTTGAAAAATTCTTTAAAAATTATTTTAAAAATTCTTTAAAGATTATTTTAAAAATTCTTTAAAAATCATTTTAAAATTCTTTAAAAATTATTTTAAAAATTCTTTAAAGATTATTTTAAAAATCATTTTAAAATTCTTTAAAAATTATTTTAAAAATTCTTTAAAGATTATTTTAAAAATTATTTTAAAATTCTTTAAAAATTATTTTAAAAATTCTTTAAAAACTATTTTAAAAATTCTTTAAAAAATTATTTTAAAAAATTCTTCAAAAACTATTTTTAAAATTCTTTAAAAATTATTTTAAAAATTCTTTAAAAAACTATTTTAAAATTTATTTTAAAATTTATTTTAAAAATTCTTTAAAAACTATTTTAAAAATTCTTTAAAAAAAAAAACTATTTTTTAAAAATTATTTTAAAAATTCTTTAAAAACTATTTTAAAAATTCTTTAAAAATTATTTTAAAAATTCTTTAAAGATTATTTTAAAAATTCTTTAAAAATTATTTTAAAATTCTTTAAAAATTATTTAAAAAAAAATATATTTTAAAAATTCTTTTAAAACATTTTAAAAATTATTTTTAAAAAAAAAACTCTTTTAAAAATCATTTTAAAAACTTTAAAAAATTCTTTTAAAACATTTTAAAAATTATTTTAAAAACTTTTTTAAAAAATCATTTTAAAAACTTTAAAAAAATTCTTTTAAAACATTTTAAAAATTATTTTTTTTAAAAAAAAAAAAAACTCTTTTAAAAATCATTTTAAAAACTTTAAAAAATTCTTTTAAAACATTTTAAAAATTATTGTTATTTTAAAAATTATTTTAACATAAAAATTATTTTAACTTAAAAATTATTTTAACTTAAAAATTATTTTAACTTAAAATTATTTTAATATAAAAATTATATTTTAAATTATTTTAACTTAAAAATTATTTCAAAAATTATTTTAAAAACTTTTAAAAACCATTTAAAAACTATTTTAAAATTATGTATCATTTTGAAAAATTCTTCTTATTTTTTCGCTATAATAAAATTATTTTTAAAAAAAATAGTAATAATAATAAATTATTTCTATAGACTATTTTCACTTTAAAAATTATTATTTTGACTTTAAACTCATTTTTAATCTTAAACATCATTTTAACCTTAAAATTATTTTTTAATTTAACTTAACTGAAAATTGGATCTTAAATTAAAACTCATTAAAACTTAATTTAAACATTACTTTTCAACTTAATTTAACCTAACTGAAAATTAAAACTTAAAAATTTGACTTTAACTTTAAACTGAATTATGTAATTAATAAGTAGAACTTAACTATTTAAGTTTAACTTTATTTGAGAACTAAGCTTGATTTGATCAGAACCTAGGTTTAACCTTAGTAAAAATATTAAAATTACTCTAAGTCATTTTTCTTAATCAACCTTTAAAATATTAATTATTTTTATTAAAACATAATTAAAGTTTGACTTAAATTGAACCTTACTTAACCTTGTTTAATAACGAGTTTAACTTCAAATTACCACCAACCTTAAACTAAGTCAATCCAACTTAAAAGGAAGTAAATGAAAAGTTAAATTATAACTAACACCTTCATCAATTAATACAAAATTTAGATTATAGCAAAATTTAATCAATAAATTATTAATATTGATCAATTATTGAATTAATAACAACTTATCTTACTTAACATTACACTAAAGGTTAATTTATTTCAACTTAATCTAACATTAATTACAGTTAGTCAAATTTAAATGAACAATTTTATAAAGATAATTATACAACCGTCTAAAACACTTAGGTACAAAAATATGTTACGGTTGTAAAATTTTATATTAAGGGGAAGTAATAAATAAGGAGGATTGATAAATTAAAGGAGTATCAAATTAAGGGGGAGGTTTATTTTTTTATCTCCTTAAGTGTTATTTTTTAATCTTCTCTTTAAAATCTCTCTAGAAAATTCTACCTCAATTTAAAAAAAACTCAACTTTTCAAGTATTTTAAACCATGGCTTTAAAATTTTGATTTTTGAAAATTAGATTTAATTATTTTACTTTATCAAAATTAGTTCTACCAAACTCCTTTGAAAACTAAAAGTAAAGTTCAAAATCAATATTTGCAAACTGAAATTTGATTTGCAAAAACTCAGTGTTGAAAATTATGAAAGTTAGAGTTTTCAAACTTAAATCATTGTCAAAACTTAAGTTTTAAATTAAATCATTTACAAACTTAGTGTTGAAAAATAAATCAGTTTTTGGAAAAATAAATTTTTCAAACTTAGTTTTGGAATTTTGGTTTTTGAAACCTTATGTTTGAAAATGAAACTATCTAAACTTAGCTAGCTTTCTAAAAGCTAAACGTTAATGCTTTAAACAAATTTTCAAAAGCTTAAACTCCCCCAGATTAACTTGACAATTTTTTTTCTGAAGCCTATAATGACTTAATCCATGCTTATTTTTGATGAATGCCAAAGGGGGAGGGTTAGGTGGTTAAGTTAGCTGAACCTAACTGAAAATTCAAACTAACTTAAAAACCACATAAATGCATGGTTCTTGCATATGTTTTCACTAACTTAACCAAGTTGTCATTCCATCAAAAAGGGGGAGATTGTTGGTGCGGTTAGCACTAACGATTTAACCCAGGTTTTGATGAATGACAAATCAGGTTAAGTTAGTTTGTTTTTTTCTGACACTTTGATCGAGTGTGCAGGAGAAGTCCAGACAGGTCGACGGGCTGACCGGATGTCTGGAACGAAGTCCAGCTAGGTCGACGGGCTGACCGGATAGCTGGCGAGAAGTCCAAGCGGGTCGACGGGCTGACCGGACGCTTGGCGAGAAGTCCAGCTAGGTCGACGGGCTGACCGGATAGCTGGCGAGAAGTCCAGCTAGGTCGACGGGCTGACCGGATAGCTGGAGAGAAGTCCAGACGGGTCGAAGGGCTGACCGGACGTCTGGCAGGTAAGTAAGGTAAGTCACTAGAGGGGAGTGACTGCGAGGACGCGTTCCCGGGAAGGGAACATTAGGCGTCGATCCGGCTTAGATCCATTTCGGATATCTAAGTCGAGATCGTGACTAGATTCCGGTCTCGGAAAGACGGAATCTAAGTCATACTACTTTTGCTAATTCATACTCACTTTGCTTTTGCTAACAATCTGTGTTGCAGGGTAAATTTGCCTCCGGACTAACGTTTGTCTTGTAGGACGGATTCTGCGGGAAAACAGGGTCCGGGCGCCCGGGAGGGAAATTTCATCCTGATCGCGCGTCGCCACGTGGAGCTCGTTGGTTGGACTTGCCACGTCTCACCAGGGCGCCCGGAAGGCATCCAGGGCGCCTCGAGCCTCATATAAAAGAAGGGTCAGAGGAGAGCTTCAGAACAACAACAAAAAGAAAAGTCTTCCACTGCTCTACACTTCTGCGACGCTAACAAAGCTCCGACACTACGCTCCTTTCTTGTCTTTATTGTCGGTATTTGTTTTTCATTTTCATTAGCATTCATTGTACTATTTTTTGTAATCATTATTTCGAACTGCTAGTGAATTGCCCAACGAAAGTACTCACGGAGTACGGGCCTTCGAGTAGGAGTCGTCACAGGCTCCGAACGAAGTAAAATCCATTGTGTCCAGTTTTTATTCCGCTGCGTTTACACTCGTTATTTTTCGAATCGATATTCACCCCCCCCTCTATCGAATCTAACGGTCCTACAATAACAACGGATCTCACATTTTTAAAATTGTTGAGTATAATTACAATTAATAGGATTACCTCTTTACTGAAATTGAAAATTACCTCTACCACAACCTTGGTAATTCCCATAGCCACCACGTCCACGAGCTCTAAAATTCCGACCACGAGCATGTGAATCACCACCACCATTATTGGATTGTCCTTGTTCATTGCTTTTTGGGGTCAAGGCTTGCAATACCTTTTCTGTTGAATCTTTTTTCGTCGAATTCTCCGGTCTTTCATGAATCCTGCTTTCATGTAAAATCAACGAACCATGCAATTCTTCAGTGGACATCTTCTCTTGCAACACAACCACAATATAATCAAACTTTAAAAGCAAATTGTTCAAAACTTTTTCAACATACATCTCATCTTCAACCTCGTAGCCATTGAGTTCCATCTCATTTTTGATCTCCATTAAATGAGAAAAATAAGCCTCAATTGTCTCTGTCTTCTCCATCATACAACCTTCAAATTCTCTCTTCAACATCATCAAGTTATTCCTTCGGACTCTGCCAATACCTCGATATGTTTTATCCAAAATATCTTATGCCTATTTTGCAATTTTAGCGATAGAAATTTTGACAAACATAGACATATTGATTGCCTAGTGTATCTGAGATAAAACCAAACTATCACAACTCTGGTCATCATCATCTAACATCTTCTGCTAAATCTTTATTTACGTACTTCAATAATTTGTACACCTAAGATGTGTCTCCATCTAAAACTTTCAATAAATATAATTCTATTTTGCTATTAATTTGAGAACCGAACACAGAATACTTCTATTTGCCCTGATCAATAATCACTAAAGCTCTGATACCACTGGTAGAACTCAAAATGAATAACCCAACAAATCAAGTTAAAATTTGAAGCCAAAGTAAGAACATACGTTTCCCACTTGCAATCGTTGAAAGAAACAAATTTCAGCCAATATGAATTGTAAGCACTAAAATCGAGGATGTATATTCTTCAAAGATAATCAATTGCAACTCTTTTTTTTAAAGGAAAATTTGAGAAAACTGGAATCAGCCGAAAGGCTATTCTTTTCTCACTAATCTCCAAGAATCTGATGGCGACATCAATTATTTATATAACCTAATTTATCCAAAAACTAAAATAATAAGTTAACCTAATACAAATAGGAAATTGTCAAAAAAACTAAAACGTAAAACTTAGTTTATTTTTTTCAACACGTCTTTATTGGATTTCTCCTCAACTTGCTTATCTCTTACTTACCAATTGCAGTCGCTTGACTTACTTTTAACTCACTAGGTCTTTCTGCCAGTTGTTAAGTTCGTAGATCCAACTGGACTTCAGCCGGTTGTCAGGTCATGTGGACTCAACCAGACTTCCTAATAGATATCGGGTCCTGTGGACCTATCTAGACTTTACTCCAACTATCGGATCCCGTGGATCTAGTTGGATTTCAACCTAGTGTCAAGTCATCCAAACCCATCAACTCCTACACACTTGGTGAAGCAATTAGACCATAAACACTCTAACTTTAATCCACTTGTCATTCATCAAAACTGAGTTAGATCATTAGTGCAAATTGCACCAATAATCTTTCCCTTTTTGATGCAATGACAATCTGAGTTAAAGTTAGAAAACAATAATATTGAAAAACAATATTCAAACAACAAACAAATGATATCTAAGTTAGTTTTCAATTTGATTTACTTGATTAAGTTTGTTTGTTCTTTTTCTACATTATCCCTTACCCTCTCTCTTTGACATTCATCAAAAAACTAAGGTACAAGAAAGTCAGACATAATATGTGATCAATAATACCACATATTAATGCAGAAATATAACTGAAAGTAAATACTTTGTATATATCGAACTTAGGGAGAGATTTGAACAAAAGTTTAATTTAATAACAAAAATTTTGTAAATATTTTTAAAAGCATTTTTGAAGTAAAGCTTTGTCAAAAATTGTGTTTCAAGTAAGGCTTTGGAAAAAACTTTCAAGTAAACTTCTTCAAAATTTTCTAAGTAATTTGTGTCCAAAATTTCTAATTGAACTTTTTCAAAGTAAGGAGTTTTAAATTTTTTTGTCAAAGGATTTTCAAAAAATAATTGTGAGAAAAAAATTCCTAAGTAAATATTTGTAAAGGAACGATATTCTTAGTAAATATTTTCCAATAATTTTCTAAGTAAAGATTTTTATAGCTGTTCTGGGACAGCAGTGGTGGTCTTTGCATGAGGAAATACAGAGAAACTGGGACCTAGAGAACTGCCCGGTAAAGAAACGTCCTCTTGAGTTCGAACAGGACCAAGGGTAGAGAGGACCGAATAAAGTGTGGATAAGGTTTGCTCAGGAGATTGCTCTTGTGTATCCTCCTGGGTATGATCTCCTTAAACAGAGAACACGGGTAGAGAAGGTGTCTCCGTAGAAACTGCTAGCCTCTTGGAAGGAGGGGCAAGGGTAATCTTTCGCCCTTTGCGTTTTTTTTCTTTAGGGAGGCGCCCTTCTCCACCGAACAATCCTCTGGCATTGGAAGCACAGTAGGGGTAATTCTCCAGAAGTGGCCGCCTCAATGGGTGCAGTTGTGTGTTGTTCATAAGTCTCGCTGGAAGGAGTGGTCAAGGGTAAACCTCGTTCTGTTAGTAATTCTTGTTCCTTGACGTGAATCTTTTCTACGGTCAGGTCAATTACTGCATCGACCAAGGACTTCAAATGGGCATCCACTGCACAAAACAAAAAATACCTTAGTTAGCAATAACGTAAGGAATGAATTACCAAAACTTACCAAAAGAGTTAGGTAACTTCTTGTGGATGGGGCTTAAGCCAAATAGATATAGGAAGCCTTCGTGTAGCCACCTATGAATTCTAAAACGCAAATTATTCAGCTTAGGAAGATAAGAAATAGAAATAGAATCTTGTTTAAATTGGCCTAGGTTTGGAAGAGAAAAAGAGAATTGCCCTTCAATAGGCCAGGTAACTGGCCTAAGCATTTTCATGAAAAGGAAATGAGATTTTCAGCCTTTGTTCGAAGACGACATGTCTTCGAAGAAGATCGTCGTTGGTCGGGACTGGAAGAGAAAGGCACTAGGTTTCGATTTCTTGGGATAGGAGAAGAGAAAAAGATTGTGGGATGTTGGTGGAATGCCAAATAGGCGGAACAACATGAACATTCCACACAAGTATCAGTAAACATTTGGAACAAACTATTGCAAAGGAATTTGGAAGTATCAACTTACTTTCAACAACAAAGGATGAACAGGAAAACGTAAACATGCCACTAATTGGTTAGAAAAGACGGTGACGTGATTAAGGAGAGAAAGGTGAGACTGATCATCGGAAGAAGGTATGGCACTGGTATACTCTGTAGGGATTTCAAACTTGGACCGGATGTAAGCCTCATTAGAATCTTCAAAGGTGGAATAGGTAAATGTATACCAAGGGGTGAATGATTCCTGAGCCATAATAGGATGTTAATCTAAAATAAGGAGAACAACTTACTGAGTCACTTAAGGGTGGGAAAAAGGAGAAGTTTGGAGAGTAAGGGTCATCGGAGAAGAAAGGCAAGGAAGATGAAATGCAAAGTGCGTAGAGCACACATCGCTTAGGGTTTTATAAAGTGAAATTTAATTATCATCATTGGATTCAAACAACCTGTATTGGAAGGGTTGTTGATCTGTAAGGAAATACATGCTGTTGAGCCATATGAAGAGGCGTGCGTCATAAGTAGTTTTGGAAAATAAAAAGGAAAGTCACGTGGCCTCAGCCCATAAATAGATATTTATGATGGAGGTGACAACCATATTATTCCTCTTACCACGAACCTCTCTATGCATTCTCGGTAATCTCATCTGAGAAAAATTGGTTGTGGGCAGATGGTTTTTGAAAAATTTGCCAAATCTCCAAGGTACAAAAGGAAGGTAGCGTGAAAAGATTGAGCGGGCAAAATTAAGATTTGAGTCTAGTTAGTCGGCTACACTTTCTTCGACTAGATTTGAAGGGGAGGCTAGTGATACGGGTTATGACGAATTGACCCAGAAGGTGATGTGGCGGTCCTACTCCAAAAAGAGTAATATCCTTTCATCTAACTTGGATTAGTTCCCCAGTGTTAAAATCCTTGGGTTAACCAGACTAGGTTTTAATCCGGCTAGGGGAAGATGGTCGATCGTTAAGCTAAGCGAACCAAGGAGTATAATGTCTTAAGGGTGGCCAAATCTTAGGGAGGTCAAGTTTAAAGATAGTCGGTCTTACATTGTAGTCAGAATGACTGACTCATTCTATAATATGTCAATCCTAAATAACAGTGTGTGTGTGTGCATTCGTCCGGTCTTAAAGTCGGGTGGGCATGCATGCTCTGACCGGCCAGATAATGTCGGACCAAGATAAAGACGCTCAGCCTCATTAGTTCCCATATGTGTAATCGATTGGATAAAGACCGGCCGAGTTAAAAGTACTCAGCCTCATCAATTCCCATATATGCAACCGGCTGTCCGACCTTAAGACCCTCAACTTCATAAATCTTTCCAGGTATGTTCGACCAAAGTGCACATACAATCGGTCAAGCAAAGGATGGATCAGGCATACGACACTTATATTTATGTTATTATCATCGCTCGAATAGAATTCTGACACGACATTATTATTATCAAAGGGATTTCCCAGAATCCTGATACACTTTATTATTCCTAGCAAGTATATTAAGGTTGCATAGAATGTAATTGAGCAGTTTAATTTGACATATGGCAAAGGATATATAGAATGCAACTGAATGACTCAATAAAATAGGTATAGCTTGTTAGGGTTGTCGGGGAATATTCCTGGGGCACTTCTTGTGGAGGTTAGTTATGACAGCATACTTCCTAGACAATTTCATCAATGGTCTAAGCCATAAATGACAAAAAAGGTACATCTGGGGGTAGAAAAAAGATTCCTCAGACTATTACTGCATATCATCTAGACTGTACTTTTTCCATCACCTAACAAATTATGAGGCACGATGTCATCTCATGATGACGAAGGTTGTGAGAGGTGGTATATAAAAGGGATCCTCTCAATTGGCAAGGTACGCATCATTTGTATCTAAAACCTACGCTCTCGCATATCCACTATTATTCTTCATTTCACTCGTCGGATATTGTACTGACTTGAGCGTCGGAGGATCTTGCCAGGGATCCTTTCCTTACTCTTTGGTCACTAACACTTTGTTGAATTGTCTGAGTGAAGGTAGCATCTGAAGGAGGAGCTTTTGCTTTAATTTGAACTGGCATACACCTCCCTGATCATTGAGTCTGCAAGTGCCCAATTCTCTTGTACTATCCAACCAAAATCATGATGTGTGGTCCATATGTTGTAGAATTTGAAAGGTTTGGCTTGTGGTCTCTGAGACTCTATGATGGATACAATACAGGAGGCATGATCTGAGAAAATTCTTGGAGGTCTAAATTCTTCCACACTACTCCTATCCTGCTCTAACCAAGTTTTGTTCACCATTGCTCTGTCTAACTTGCATACCACTCGCCCATTTGTCCATGTGAACTTGCATCCAGTAGTGTGTAGATCCTCCATCCCAGCCATGATTACAAACTCTAGGAAATCCACTGTGGCATATGATGTGACATCTATTCCTCCACACTTGCCAGTATGGGATAATGGGGAATTAAAATCTCCCATAATGAGCTAAGGAAAATCCATGGTTGTTATTCTGACAAGTGGTTAGGGTGTTATCTTTCGAGTATATCTCAATCGGTCAGTAAGGTTGGTCACTTTATATTTGTCTCTATTTTAGCTGTTTAGTCACTTCTGTATAATCCGCTCTGTTATGTCTTATGTATATCTTAGCCGACCAATAAGACCGGCTCCCTTTATAGTTGTCTCTGCTTTAAGCTACTCAAACGTGAAACATTGGAGATTTGCTTGAAGAATGATATAATGGCTTGGTTATGTTAGAAATCTATTTAAGAAATAATACGATGACCCGTGTGTCCCGAAAACTCACCTGATACCCTGTGCTTGCTAGAAATTTGTCCGGGTAGCAATAAGAGACTAAGTGTTTAAAGTCCGGCCAACCTTTTACCTGCCTGGGCACGCATATAGTGTTGGTTAGTCTTAGGAAGATCGTACCGATTCTATTGTACAAAAATTTTGTACAAGTGTCGAACCTATCCTAATAATCTATTATGTTCTTTAGAAATTAAATTCGAAATCGCAAACAAAACTTAACATTATTGATTCTAAATTTAACTTATCTGTTCTTAATGCTTTAGACTTAGATCGCAAACGATGCTTAACATTATTGATCCAAATCCACCTACGTTATAAATTCAATTAAATATCAATTTCAGAAATCGGCTTCCAGGTTAAACATGGCGAGGCACTAGGCCTTCTTGGATATGGGAGCAGCCACCACTTCCTAGACAAAGCCTTTTAATGAAATCTAATATTTAATTTCCTTATATAACTCTAGGTTTAACCAAAAAGAACAATCGAATCACAAATTTGAAAAATAACAAAAAAAACACAATCTCGAATCACAAATTCGAAACATAGAATTATATGCCTCTTGTGTTTGGAATTCGTACAAAGAAAAATTAGCATGATGCGGAAAATAATTACTAGTTATACATTTCTTTGTATACAACGACCTCTTGATCTTCTACTGTATTCCTCTTCTTATCTTGGACGTTGTGTGGGCAACGATCTACCGAGATGAGAACCACCCAAGCCCTTCTTCTTCCTCACCAAGTTTCGGCCACCAAGACTCCTCCAAGGATGTAGAGATTCGGCCACCACCACCAAGCTCCAAGGGATGCAAGAAACAAAGCCTCCTTTCTCTCCTTCTTCTCCAAGCAATATCCGGCCACCTTTCAAGCTCCAAAGGATGAAGAGTTTCGGCCAAGGAGAAGAAAGAAAAAGGAGAAGGGAGAACTAGAAGGGTCGGCCACACCACCAAGAAAGAAAGGGAGGAAAAATATAATAGAGTTGTTAGCCATGAAGACACTCTTACCCCCTCTTTTATATTCCTTGGTCTTGGCAAATAAGAAAATTTTAAATAAAAAACTTCCTTATTACTTTACCATGAAAAGGAAAATTTAATTAATCAAAACTTTTTTCTTTTTCTTAAAACAATATGGTCGGCCACCTCATAATCCCAAATAAGGAAAGTTTTAACAAGAATTAAAACTTCTTAATTTGTTTTCGGAAATTTTAAAATAAAAATTTCTCTAATAATTTATCCCTTCATGGTTGGTTATAAAAGAAAATTTTATAAATTAAAATCTTTCTTTTAAACATGTGGATGATTTCTAAAAAGAAAAGTTATCTTTAAAATTAAAATCTCCTTTCAATCTACAAATAAGGAAAGATATCAAATCTTTTCTTGATACTTTGTAGAAACTTATAAAAGGAAAATTTTATAATTTTAAAACTCTCTTTTAATTATGAACATGGTTACAAAAAAGGAAAGTTTTATCAAAATTAAAATCTTCATTTCAATCTACAAATAAGGAAAGATATCAAATCTTTTTTTAATCTTTTTTAGAAAGCTATAAAAAGAAATATTTAAATTTTAAACTCTCTTTTAAAACAATGGAATCCACATAAGAAAAAAAAATAAAATCCTTTTAATTTTATTGTGGTTGGTCACCTAAGCTTGGACTCAAGCTAGGGCCGGCTACCACTTGGTTCATCCAAGGATTAACTTGGTCGGCCCCTTGCTTGGGCTCCAAGCAAGGCTTGGTCGACCACCTTAGGATGGGTATAAAGGTGGGTATAGGTGGGTATAATACTTTATAAATAAGAGGCTACGATAGGGACCGAGAGGAGGAATTGGTTTTGGTCTCCTGATGAAATTAAGCTTCCCGTGTTCTCCCCGAACACCCAACTTAATTTCATCAATAATAATTCATACCACTAAAGAATTATTATTGAACTACCGCACCAATCCCATATTACATTTTGGGCTCCTTCTTATTATGAGTGTGTTATTCTCCCTGTGTTTAAGATGTCGAATGTCCACTAATTAAATGAGTTACTGACAACTCTCTTTAATTAATATCTTAGTCCAAGAGTAGTACTACTGAACCTTATCGTCATGTCGGACTAAGTCCACCTGCAGGGTTTAACATGACAATCTTTATGAGCTCCTCTTGGGGACATTCTCAACCTAAATTACTATGACACAGTTTTCTTCTATAATCAACAACACACACTATAAGTAATATCATTTCCCAACTTATCGAACTTATTGATTTATCGAGTTAAATTTCACCATTTGATAAGTCAAAGAAATAAATACTAAATATATGTTCTTATTATTATATTAGGATTAAGAGCACACACTTCCATAATAATTAAGGACTTGTTCTTTTATTAAGTCAGTATAAAAGAATTTTCCTTAAATGGTCTTGCTCAATACACTTAGAGTGTACTAGTGTAATTTATTAGTCAAGACAAACTAATACCTAATTACACTATGACTATTCCAACGGTTTGTTTCTTTCCATCTTAGTCGTGAGCAACTGGTTTTAATTTATAAAGAACTGATAACACGATCTTCTGTGTGTGACATCATACACTATGTTATCTACAATATAAATTAATTGAACAACTACACTTAACAAATAAATGTAGATATTGACCAATGTGATAAATGTTTATACAAAAGCTAGGTTTTTAGTATACATTCCAACATATAGAGCTTTGTGAGCCTCGAGTGCCTTAAGCCTGACTGGTCTTTTATCTGGCCGGGCATGCATAGAGAGATTTGTGAGCCTCGAGGAGGCTGACCTATACCCTGACCATACTTATGGCTAGTCGATTATGAGATGGGTCGGATATTCCGACCGGCCTATTAGGCCGACCTCCTCAAAACTTGGTCGGCTATTGAATGATCGGACGTGTTACCTTTTCGGTAGAATACTAGGCTTCTTATGCTTGACCAGCCTAAGGGTCGGCTCGCCTCTGATCGCTCGATTTATAATCCGATTGAGCTGGACTTTAGAGTCTTAATACTGGATGAGTGCCAAAGCCAAGTGGGCCCTGCCCTCTTACCTTACCCTTATTATCACATCATCTTAACTTTAACCTTCATATCACCATTCATGCACCATGATTTTAACTACCACTCTATCTTCGAAGTCTACTCGTTACATCCCGCATCAATAATAAATGTCAATTACCTCTTTAATTAGGCTTCTTAAAAACTACTAAAAATGTGAATCTATTTATTTTTTTATTTTCATCCTTATGATCTATCCTAATACATTATTTCACCGTAATATGGGCTTGATATCGTATGCCCATAGTCAGATGGAGCCAGGGACGGCCGCTCCGTCCCTGTCTATAGCTATTCAAATTGAGTTGCCTCTCCTCCAGACAAATATTAATAGAAGTTCATTTTATAACATTCTTTTTTTAAAAAATTAACTTTTAATGTCTCTTTGAGAATTATAATTAATATATAGTATGAAAAGAAATTTCGTTAATATTATATTTCATTTTATCCAAGAATGTGTGATTACCCAACAACTATTAATATGCTCACACAAATCTTAACAGCCCAACAATTAAACTAAATATTTCGCACGATGATAAAAAAAAAACCAATTCAAAATAATAATTAGAATTTAATTGCAATCAACCAAAATATCATTATATACTTACTACTATACAATCACAATCGCAATGATAATTAATATATTTATCATATTTATTTTTCAGTCAGATAATTTATATAATATCCGAATAAAGTAGATAAGTAATTTTTTTTTAAAAAAAATGTTTTTCTCTACTTTTTATGTTGCTATATAGTAGGCCCCATCACTGGTCCGAGAGCAGGCAGGTGAGGTAGTTCGTGAGTTTTTGCAAATTTCACTGTAGCTAGTCAAACTCAAAGTCAAAAGTCAAATTTGATGGCCAAGAAGGCCACAAAATGACAATTTAGTCAGAGGACTGTTTTACGCACACCTTCTGACACACCCCCCGTCCGGCTCCATCATCTATTTTAATTTTCTTCTGCTTCAATCCTTTTCCTTTATTCGTTTTATTTATTTTTTTATTTATTTTATTGTTTTATCCTTTATTCGTTTTCCTTTTTTTTTTAAGTTTTGTTTTTTTTGTTTTTAATCAAATTTTTAAATTTGTATCAATTTTATTTTTTAATATTTTTTTATTATATATTTATAATCTTTTGTCTATTTTTAGTTATAGATTTTCAGAGTTATTATTTGTAATAATTAAGAAGATAATTATGTTTCAGTAAGAGAAAATAAGAGGTTGAGAGAGATAGCAATGGAGGGATGTGTAACTGAAGAGTGACTAAAAATAAAATGTGAGAGAAGGATTTAAAGGAGGAAATTCTGACATGTGTTAAGAGTTGAAGGGTGGGTAATTTAAAGGGAGGGGAGGTTCTGACATGTGTTAAGCGTTCGAGGGGGTAATTTAAAGGGAGAGGGGTGTTTTGATATGTGTCAAGGATTGAAGGGTGAGTAATTTAAAAAGAGTGAAAAATTCTGATATGTGTCAAGAGTTGAAAGTGAGATAATTTAAAGAGATGGAAGATTTTGACATATGTCAAGGATTGGAAGGGGGTAATTTAAAGGGATGAGAAATTTTGATATGGGTAATTTAAAAAGAGTGGTAAGTTCTGACATGTGTCAAGGGTTGGAAGGAGGATAATTTAAAGGAATGAGAGATTTTGAAATGTGTCAGGGGTTAAAAGGGGGATAATTTAAATGGATGAGAGGGAGATAATTTAAAGGGATGAGAGATTTTGACATGTGTCAAGGGTTAGAAGGGGGATAATTTAAAGGGATGAGAGATTTTGACATGTGCCAAGGGTTGAAAAGAAGGTAATTTAAAGGGATGAGAGATTTTGACATATGTCAAGGGTAGAAAGGGGTAATTTAAAGGTAATGCAGGTTCTAACCTATGTCAAGAGTTGAAGATGTATAATTTAAAAGGAGAGAGTGTTTTAAAAAAATTAATAAAAAAATAATAAACAAAATTGATTAAAAAACAAAATTAAATAAAATTTTAAAAATAATAATCAAAATTAATTTAAAAATAAAATTAAAAAATATATAAGTATTGGTGAAAAAATAATAAACTAAATTAATTTAAAAAATAAAATTAAAAAATAATGAATAAACTTAATTAACAATAAAAATAAATAAAATTTAAATAAAATTTAAAAATATATAAGTATTGATGAAAAAATAATAAATAAAATTAAAAAAATAAAGGAAAAAAAAGAAGATAGAACTATCATTTGACAGGGAGAAAGAGGAGGGGAGAGGGGTGCGGTGTCAAACCAGGAGAGGACAATTTACAAGGAAAAATAATTTACGCTATGGAACAAAAGAGATTGTCAAAGAAAAATCATACAATATCCCTATGTTGTAGGTCAAAGAAAAATCATAGCAATTTATGCTATGGACTTATGGCCATTCGACAGGGACACGCTCACTCGGCTGGGACACACCCGCTCGGCTGTACTGCATTGAGTCATCTCCCTTCATTTAGCTTTCTTGTTGTCGGAGGGTTGCCTCTCATCCGAATGGACTTGCCTCCCGCTTGGTGGGGATGATGATCTGGGATGCACTAGCTGTTTGTCTCTTAATCTTAAGTCATTCGTTTGACCTTGCTCATTCACTCGGACATGTCGTCCGCTCAATCACAACTCGTCCACTTGGCCGACTTTGACTCTTTCCTTCACTTTGACTTCAATGTCAGCTAATTTTTTTTTACTTTGCCATATCTCTAGTGGAGTCTCTTTTCATCACCACATCAATTTTCATCACCACATCAATATGTGTTTGGTGTTTGAGTTATTCGTAATGTTAACAAAATTTTGGTAGGATCGAATCGAATATCTAGATTAATAAAAAAAATATATAACAGTCATCCTTTCATAACAATTGTCTATCATTTTGTGTAGAACTGTAAAAGAACCGAGTCGAGCCGAGCTTTCATATGTTCAAGCTTATTTGATAAGGTAACTGAGCCAAGCCGAGTCGAGACTAAAATGAACCAAGCTTTTGAAAGAATTGTTCAAGTTTAGCTTGATTTATTTTTTATGAGCTTGAGGTTGAGCTTGTTTGAAGCTTGACTTGAGCTTGGTTCGTTTAGGTGTTATCGAGCTCTCAATTCAAGCTTGACTTGAGCTTGGTTCGAGCTTGACTTGAGTTTTGTTCAAGCTTGGTTTGTTTAGATGTTATTGAGCTCTTAATTAAACTTGTTTGATTATTTCAAACTTTTAGTTATTTGATTGGTTATTAAATTTGATAATTCAAACTTATTTATTTTATTTTATTTTATTATTTATCATATTGAAAAGAATTTTAATAAAGAATATAGTTCGTAAATATTATTCATGAATATTATTTATGAACATTAACCAATTGAATATATATATATAGAGAGAGAGAATTGTTAGGTTGCGGTGCATCTCCTGGTGGCTTGTCCATGTCATCAGTGGAAGAAGAAAAAAAAAAGCCGCGTCGCATCAAAAAAGCACCGTCCTCGAGCGAGCTCCTCTCTGCGAGCCCTAGCCACCTTCCTCTCCGCGAGCCACCGCCCTCTCCGCGAGCGAACTCCTCTCCGCAAGCGAGCTCCTCTCCACGAGCCACCACCGTCTCCGCGAGCGAACTCCTCTCCGCGAGCGAGCTCCTCTCCGCGACCAGCCACCGCCCTCGCCGCGAGCCACCACACCTTCCTCGCCGCGAGCATCCGCGAGCCACCTTCCTCTCCGCGAGCAATCTCCTCACCGCAAGCCCAAGCAGAAGTGGCCAGACACCTTCCTCTCCGCGAGCCACCGCCCTCTCCTCGAGCCCTAGCAGAAGCGCCGGCGCCTCCCTCTCCGAACTCGGGAGAATCCGAGAGAAGCAGAATCGCCTCTCTCCCCTCCTGCCGCCGTGAGTCCTGCCGCTGCGACCTCTCCCCCGACCTCTCCGCCGCGAATTTAACAATCAAACATGCACTAGGAAGCCCAGCATCCCTCGCTGTGAAAACTACTGGTTCTTGCGTTTGACACTAGGAGAGCTCCGGCTCACGGATGCTCGCGGCGAGGAAGGTGCGGTGGCTCGTGGCGAGGAAGGTGGTTGGTCGCGAAGAGGAGCTCGCTCGCGGAGAGGGTGGTGGCTCGCGAAGAGGAGTTCGCTCGCGGAGAGGAAGGTGGCTAGGGCTCGCGGAGAGGAGCTCGCCCGCGGACAGTGCTTTCTTTTGACGCAACGCGATTTGTTTTTTCATCTTTCGCGGATGACGTGGACAAGCCACCGCACAAAATCGCAGGAGATGCACCACAACCTAACAACTCTATATATATATATATATTCAATCTTATTTATTTAATTTAATACATTCTTTAAATTTATTTATTTATTTAATTTTATGTACATATATACGTTAAATGAATATAAATAAAATTTTATAAAGTCGAACGTCAAATTTATTTATCGCCCTAGCACATTTTTCTCCAAGTACGTCTTGTCTTCGAATAGACTCCATCTTCCATGTACCCGAGCTCGCAAGTGTCGTGCCGTGCCGCGCCAGGCCGGGCCGCAATCATCGAGGAACGTACTATCTACCTCGCCCACATATCGTTGCCTCTCAGGATCCCTGAACCAATCCTGGACCCTTGCATGTTCATTGGATGGGTGGACTGCGAGGCCAGATCCTCTGGTCCAGAATTTTCTGGATCAGAAGAGGCTCTATCCATTGATTGGTTGGATGGGCTGGACCCCATGTGTTAAACAGGTAGGGTCCAAGTCACCTAACCAATGAATGGACAGGGGATCAGAATAGATCCAGAGATCTTGGACCAGAGGATCTCTATCGGGTGGACTATATTATACCTGTTAAATAAGTGAAGTACAGTTTATTCCACTAATGAATATGCCGGACTTCCTTAGTCTAGAAGATTCTGGATTAAAAGATCTGACCTCCTGTCAGGCTATCTGATTCCTCGATCAATCGTAAGAGATGACGACAGCAAGCACGATCGCAATGATATAAATTTGGGGGCAGAGGCAGTTTGCTCGAATCACTTTGATTGGAATAATCCGGCGATCTATTAATTGCCTCAGGCGGCATGTTCTATCAGTCTTCTCTTTTGCTCGTTGTCGCGTCGTTTCTCTTCTTCGTGTTCTGCCTCCGGTGGACGCGGTCTAAGAAATCATCGGTCGACCATCCCCCTGCGGCGCCGGGTCTCCCTGTCTTTGGGAACCTCCACCAGCTCGGCTCCCTCCCGCACCGCTCCCTGCGAGCGCTCGCCGAGAAGCATGGCCCCGTCATGGCCCTCCGCTTGGGCCGCCTCCCCACCGTCGTCGTCTCCTCGCCGGAGGGCGCCCAAGAGGTCTTGAAGACCCGCGACCTCGTCTTCGCCAGCCGCCCGGACTCGAGCCTCGCCGACCGACTCTTCTACCGCTCGCAGGAGATGGCCTTCAGCAAGTACGGCGAGCAGTGGCGCCAAATGCGACGCATCGGCGTCCTCCACCTCCTCAGCCAGAAGCAGGTGCACTCCTTCCGAAAGGTCCGCGAGGAGGAGGCCGCCGCCCTCGTCGCCAGGATCCGCGCCGCCGCCGGAGGTCCGGTGAACTTGAGCGACATGATCATCGACTTCACGAGCAACCTCATCTGCAGGGTAGCGCTGGGCCGGACGTACTCCGACGCCAAGGGCGGCGGCAGCCAGATCCGGGAGCTCTTCGGGGAGTTCATGGAGCTCATGGGCCTGTTCCCGGTGCGCGACTACATCCCCTGGCTGGCCTGGATCGATTGGCTGAGTGGCCTGGACGGCAGAGCGAGGAAGATCGGGCCGAAGCTCGACGCTCTGCTCGAGAAAGTCATAGCTGAGCATCAACGAAGGAAGCTCACCGTCAATATCGCCGCCGACGACATGGATCTGGTCGACATCTTGCTCTCTTTGGGCGATCAAGACGCCGCCGCCGCCTCTTCTTCTTCCACCAACATTTCGCTCACCATGGACAACATCAAAGGCATCATTTTGGTAAAATCTCTCTCTCTCTCCGCATCTTTTTTTGGTAACATCGTTTTGGACTGTGTCATACAAAATTATTATTATTTTTTTTTAAAAAAAAAAATTATCGTTCTGGACTGCATCATTATCTAGATCTTCTTCCTCTGTTTTAGATGTATATCTTCCTTTTGCAGGACATGGTTGCCGCAGGAACTGACTCATCAAAATCAACGCTAGAATGGGCAATGGCAGAGCTAATCCGGCACCCCGAAGAAATGGCAAAAGTGCAAGAGGAGATCCGGCGAGTCGTCGGACCCATAGGAGAAGAAATAAGAGAAGAGGCCTTAGAAGGGATGGAGCAATTGAAGGCGGTGCTCAAGGAGACACTCCGTTTGCACCCTCCAGGTCCTCTGCTGCTCCCTCGAGAAGCCATGGAGACCACCGAGCTCCAGGGCTACCACATCCCCAAGGGCACGAGGGTGATCGTCAATGGCTGGGCGATCGCAAGAGATCCTGCTTTGTGGGACAAGGCCGAGGAGTTCCTGCCGGAGAGGTTCCTGGGCGATTCCGGTGCCGGTGCTCTCGACTTCAAGGGGAGCGACTTCAGGTACCTTCCGTTCGGAGCAGGGCGGAGAGGCTGCCCGGGCATCGGGTTCTCCATGGTCGCTCTGGAGGTTGTCCTCGCCAGCTTGTTGTACTATTTCGACTGGGAGATGCCCGACGGGATGAGCTCCGACGAGATGGAGATGGATGAGGTGTTTGGGCTCATCATGCAAAAGAAATCGAGTGTGATTCTACAAGGAAAGCCCTTCAAAGCCTAGGCATCGAGATCATACTCTGTTATTGTACAATATGGCAGAGTTGACTGAAAAACTTACAGAGAAATTTGCTCAAATTGACTCACCCAAAGCGATCTTTTTGCTCAAATTGACTTCAAAATGCTAATTACTAAAAAATAGAGAGAGAAATACAAAAGAAAACAATTGCTTCACTGATTTATTATCTTAGCTAATAATTATTTATACAACTTGACGATACTATATATAAAATATAATATGACAAATATGGCTAACAATTATGGACAAAATAGTAATATTATTCGGCAGTTTTATTATAGTGTAGGATGAGGTTGCAATTTTGAATAAGATAAGTCTTTGACTACCGAAAACAATTTAATCCGGGTCCTATCGTAGCCATTTGTAGCTTGAATGATAATATTTAGTAAGAAATGGTGAAAAAAGTACTCTATTTCACTTGATACGAGTTAGTTCTCCTTTCATTTTCATCATTTTATCGATGATTTTTTAGAGTTTAAGTCGTGGATTATATGTATTCGAATCCTAGGAAGATTTCCAACTAAACTTGGTCATGATTGCCACATCCTTTGAGTTTTTGCCAATAATTTAGGCAAAATCATCGTGTGATCATTTTACTCCTATCCAAATCGACTTTGCATTATTTTTTAGGAGTTTTCAACTTGATTCCAAATCCTTGATTTAGATTTTTCAGGTTGTCGATCGTTAAAAATTTTGCTCGCTCGATTTAGCTATGATTTTGAGAGTTTAGAAGCTCTATTGTAGTTTGCATTGGTCAATTTAAGGACCGAGTGAGAATTTTACTCATTTGATTTAGTTTGATTTTCAACTCATATATCGTGTTAATATTGTTTATTGGTTAGTTATCATTGTAGGTTCTAAAATTGTGTAACTTTGAGGTAAATTTTGACAACGTTAAAATTATGTCGAATATTTAGTTGCGAGTGTTTGAATTGTGATAATATTAGGCGTTGATGTTTATAAATATTAAAATTTAACTTTTTAGCTTAAAATTTTATTATTGTAATTTTTTTAAAAAAAAATCATTAGTTGTGATATTTGAGAATTATTGATTTTATAATTATTATTGGGCTTTAATTGAGAATTTTCTAGTTAGAAATAATAAAGTTAAATAATTATAAAATTTAGAAAATAATTGTTTGTTGGAAATTTTTTGATTATTAGATTTTTCTGGTTAGGTAATTTATACATTTATTCACTTTAATAAAAAAAAATTCAAAGAAGGAAGAAAAGAAAGATTATCAATTCATTTTAAACCAAATTAAAAGAGCAGACAAGTTAGGAGCATTTGCCATCTAATATTAATATCTCAAATTTTAGTAATGATCAACTTAAAAAAATTTACTAGAATTGATGTTGCTGTTAGTTCTCTTGAGCCTGATTAGACATACATAATTTGATATATAAATATTTTGTTAATCAAAGTAAAGTAATGAAATTAGGCAAATTTATATTGAGATGGGTCATATTAACTTATTAAAAATGAGTATCCATCAATCAAATTTAGAAGTTAAAATTGATAATTCTTAAAATTATTAGTTAAGAAATTTACTTGGTTAAAATACCGTCGTTCGAAAGATGTTACATTTTGCTTGGTTAGAATACCCAATATAGCGAAGCGCCTATAGATGAGGATGCTCGTGAAGTTGATGATCATGTCGCTCAGGTTCACTAGGCCGGCGGCTACACAGATCTTGGCGATGAGGACAGCGGCCCCCTCCAACTCGCGGACCTTGTGGAAGGCGAGAGCCTGCCTCTGGCTGAGGAGGTGGAGCACGGCCAGTGGTGGATTTACAAGGGGACTTGGGGGGGCCACGGCCCCCCCAAATCTCTATGTAAATCCTCTCTATATATGCATGGTTATATTATATATACTAGGATATATATATAGCATACAGATATAATTAGAATGGTGAAGGAGTACAAGATGATGAAATTAATCTTCCTTTTTAATATATTTTAATATAATCAACGAATGATATATTTATTAAATATGCTATGTAATTTAAGAGAAAAATATTTCTTTTGAGTGTTTTTTAATTTACCTGATAGAAATTATGTTGAAAAAAAAATTAAATTTAACAAAAGGAAACTACTGATCATTAATTATATACAAATATTATTAGTAATAATATTATTAGTTTATTACTATATAGAAATCTTTTCTAATTTATGATATAGGCATTTTCTCTATTGTCAATTGTAGCATCGTTGATCGTCAGAATTCAAAATTGATTACATATTTAGAAAGTTTGCAACCTAAATTTTCTATTGGTAGTTTGATACTAAAATCTTGAAGTAATATCGCAACTTGAGAAGGGTCATTGGCCCTTGTTTCGTGTCGGAACTACATTTGAGCTTGTTCGCTATTGTTGTCTTGTCAACCACGGTAACTATAGGACGGTGATTTCTAGGTAAATTTTGATATCGATTTCAGTCATAAATTGAGAATTCGGAGGTTGTTCAAGGGTGTATAAATTTCTGACGATAGTTATTTTTGTCACTTAGCATGCGGCCCCCCAAATTTAAAATTCTAGATCCGCCCCTGAGCACGGCGATGCACCTCATCTGGTGCCACGGCTCGCCGTACTTACCGAAGCCAACCTCCTACGAGTGGTAGAAGAATCGATCGGCAATGCTCGAGTTCGAGCGGGACGCGAAGGAGAGGTCGTGGGTCTTCATGACCTCTTCAGCGGCCGTTGGCGAGGAGATGACGATAACGGTCGGGGGGTCTTACCTAGGCGGAGGAGCATGACAGGGCCGTACTTCTTGGCGAGTGCTTGTAGGGAGCGATGGGGTTCGGAGCCGAGCTAGAGGAGGTTCCCGATGAGAGGGAGGCCCGGCGGCAATGGGGTTGGTTGGCCATTGATTTATCATGACATGCCCGCCGCAAGAGGTGGAAGAAGGAGAAGAGAAAGAGGAGGGCGATAAGCAGAGAGAAGATTGATGGATGATGCAGTGATAAAAGGGGACCCGCACAACATGGGTCAACTGTCAAGGTCGAGGTCAAAGTTAAAGTGATCAATGTCAAAGTGTCAAAGGGCTCGCCTATGGTGGCCGAGAGGAGGTTAGCTACGATCGGCATGAAACTTGTCCGAGTTGTCCAT